>NC_141145.1:95623763-95831263 GCF_053477565.2 Lygodium microphyllum | reverse complement strand
AAAGAAGAATCGTGTTCCATCCCCTTTAACTCTATATTCACCTCGTGAAGAACTTCATTAATCATAGCATCCTTGTCACCAATCTTTTTATTGCAATGATGAAGTAACATATTCATCACTTTTCCTTTTAGCATATAAGCCATTATCCAATCTTTTAGTCAAGTCCAAACATTTAGTCTTCGACTCATGAACCTTATGAACCAATGCTTCTTTTTTTTTTACAATAACGAATAATTATCTATCGGGACAAACAAATCCTTGAGCATGGTATATGGCCGAGATATAACATCAATAAATCTCTCAACTACTATGTACAATGCATTCTTTACATTAATCAGTAAAGCATTTCTTATATCTTGAAGTTTAGATTTCAACACGATGGATGCATCAATATCAACCTCAATGTTTTACAAAATTTGCTTCTCAAGCTCTTGCAGAGGCTAAAACCTCTCAAGCAAGAGCTTATGGTCAACTTGCAACTTGATATACATCTCCATAAAGCTATCCATTTGAGCCTCATTTGCTGTAATGTAGATAAGATGGAAAACAAAGAAGGTCTTATTGTTCAAGATCGCGAGGCATATCTTAATCAGCGTGTCCCATGTCCTTGCTCTCAATGCAAGTTGGCAATTAGACGAAAACGCCGATTGTCTATAGAACACGTACGACGATTTGGCGAGTTTCAATCTGAGATCATTGATCAGGCGATTGCGGATTTTCAGCAAATGGTAATTTGAAGTTAATATTAATCATGCATTGTACTCGCAAGCTAATTGAAAACCATACACAATAAGATTGGGTCTTGTTGGTAAATTTTCTATCCAGGGGGGTGATGTCTTGTCCCAAGGGGGAGTGCACCTTTTGCGGCCAATTAGAAGAGTTCATGGGCGTGCGATGGATGGAGTGCAGGAGCCAATCCACCACTCGCAAGGCCAATCTATACCGTCAATGCCAGAGGAGACAGACAACCTTCCAGACCTACCTACAATCTTGGAGCCTGAGATGGAGGCAATGATCGATGCATTGATTCCCATGGATGTCGAGACATTTGATCCACTTAGAGAGGAAGCATCCATACCATTATATAATGGGTATCGAGTATCTCGGTTGAAGATATTGTTTGCACTCTTAAGTGTGCAAGCAAAATACGAGCGGAGCGATACGAGTGTGACCGAGTTATTCAGGTACCTTGCACATAGGCTTCATTGATTTTTTTTTTTGACAATATTATTACAAACATTTGTGCTTTTTCAAGGTGTTTTGTGATTTTTTTCAGGTTATTGAAATATCATATATTACCACCTACAAATACCATGCCTGAGTCTCATGATGATGCACGACATGTTTTACGGAAGCTTGGCATGGACTACAATAACATCCATGTATGTATCAACGATTGCATACTGTTTCAAGATGAATACGAGACTATGGAGACATGTCCAAAGTGTGGTGCTCACAAGTATTGACAAGACTTGCAAGGGCAAACCACCCCTCAAAAAGTTCTCAGACACTTTCCGCTCATCCCCCGCATAAACCACATGTTTCGTACGTCCAACATGGCAAGCTTGACAACGTGGCATGTGCAGAATAGGTCCACGAATGGAGTTCAACGAATATCAGCGGATTCGCGCGCATGGAGCCACATTGACTCTACCTTCCCAGGCTTTGTGCGAGAGCCAAGGAATCTTCGGCTCGGTCTCGCAATGGATGGTGTGAACCCATTCAGTCTGCGCTCAACTTCTTACAGTGTGTAGCCTATAGTCCTTGTCAACTACAACATCCCTCCATGGCTTTCTATGAAGAAAGGACATCTCATCCTTAGCTTGCTCGTCCCAAGCCGCTACAAAGTAAAAAATATGGACGTGTATCTTCGTCCATTAGTCAATGAGCTTAAGATTTTGTGGGAGGAGAGGGTCACTGTGTAAGATATGAGCAGGCGCGATGGTCGGCGGGGTCAGCCAACATTCGAGCCATTCTCATGTGGACGATGCACGACTTTCCAGGATTGGGAGAGTGCTCAGGTGAGCAGACCTCCGTTCTTGCTGGTAATATCTATATTTTATCTCATTCAATCAAGTATTCACTAGGTCGTGACTCGCCTTACAGGTCTGGTTACCTCAGGTTATCATGCATGTCCATTGTGTGGGCCACAGTTAGACTCCCGAAGGTCACGAACCATGAAGAAGATGGTATATCAAGGACACGCCGCTTTCTTGCCGAAGGATCATGAACTCAGGGAAGGTTTCCTTGGACGACCTCCAACACGTATGAATGCCGCAAGTTGGTACGAGCTGAAAATGGTCAACCCGGAATCATATCCAAATGGAATGCGACGGTTCTCAGTTTTCTACGAGTTGCCATATTGGACCCACTTACAAGTCAACCACTTGTTGGATCCCATGCATATTTTCAAGAATGTGGGCAGCTCGCTATGGGACTACATCACAGGAAAGAGAGACACTATAGGGGGCACGAATGGATTTGAAGGAGGTAGCTAAGATGGAGGCGCTTTGGCCACAGTCAAGTGTTGATGGTCACATGCAGCTTCCTCACGCTCCTTGGGTTTTGTCCACTAAAGAAGAGCGCATTGTGAAGCAAGTAATCAAGTCTATCCGCACTCTGATGAGTATGATGCGTTCTCTCAGGTCCGCATTTTCTAAAGATGACCAATTGTCGGGGCTAAAATCCCATGATTGGCATAAGATGTGTCAGGTTTGTGCTACGAATGGATTGTAATTAGCATGGGCATTTTGCAATTTGAAAAGTGGCCATTATCCATAATGCTTTCTCATTTGTGGCAGTTTATCCTACTGATCGTGATCGCAAGATGCCTTACTCCAGAAATTCGCGGGGCCATTTACAAGTTGTCGACTTTGGTGCAATGGATCTCACATAAAGAGATTAAGACGTCCTCTATTGAATCCGTGAGGCGGGGAGTAGTGGAGACGGTCTGTCTCTTTGAGAAATACCTGCCCACTAGCATGCTCACAATACAAGTCCACCTTCTTGTGCATCTTGTGGACGAAGTGGAGATTGCTGGACCTGTCCATACGCGATGGATGTTCTTCCTGGAGCACTTCATGAAAACCCTGAAAGGGTTTGTGCGACAACGAGCTCGGCCAGAAGGTAACATGGCCGAAGGTTGGTTGGTGTCAGAGGCATTAGTGCATATCTCACAATGGCTACCAATGGTGGAACCAGACAATGAAATGCTATGGACGCTGAAGGACGATGATAGACTGACTGGAGATGTGGTGGTTGGAAATGGGATAGAAAAAAGAATGGATGCCTCAATGGAAGAGAAGGTGAATCACTTTTGTATGTTGCACCATGCCTTCATGGAGACGTGGCTCGCCAAGTACCAGATTGCAAGGCAAGATCGAGAGGAAGAGCAAGCTGAATTCCAATGTAGTACGCATCATCGACCGATTTGATATTCCAAAGGCATGGAGGAGATGCCACTGTTTATGTCAACACGATGGTTGTATGGAGCCTTGACCGCAGCATCCAGTGAAGGGACAAAGGTCTCAATGGAGGAGTGGGAATTCTCGAGGGGATGTAGTCCAAAGGTGATGAGGGGTTTAGAATCTGTCGTATCTAAATTTTATATGCGACATCTAATTTGAGTGTTTCAATGTACAGTACAAAATATATAGTGCAGTGTGGTCGCGCGGACGGCATTTTCGCGTGGAGCGTATTGACAAAATGCGCTCTACAATGGACTGTGGTGTCATGGCAAGGTTCGAGCAAGAGAACCAACGACGAGCAACGGATCCGAACACGGTTGTGGATGAGATGGAGTATTTTGGAAACTTGCAAAGTATTATTACAGTGGATTACCGTAGCTTCTCCATGATACTATTCGATGTGCAATGGTTCAAAGTGGTATGTGGAGGAGCTGGAGCAACAGTTCGATGAGGTCCATTGGGATTTCTCAAAATAGATTTCGAAAAAAAATGGACGGATTTGCACGACATCGTTGTGTTGCCGGCTCATTGTGAACATGTGCATGGAGTCATTTGCTTGCTAATTGTAATACGACATGGTTTATGTCACAATGGTTTGAACTCGCTTTGTACGTGTTTGTGAACAGGTAATCTTCTATCCAAACCCCCGACAACCTCGATGGTGGTATGTTATACCTTCAACTCCCCGAAGTGCGAGAGTATATGATCAAAGAGATGTTCCGAGCATAGATAAAGATAATATGCAAATAGAGGGGTCAATATTACAAGGGGTGGAGGCCGTCGAAAGCTTGGAGCCCGCATCTGCTAACAATGATGGAAATACAGGGTTCCAAGAATTTTTTGAGAACGAGGCGGACTCATTCTTTTGTGGTGACATGTCTATCGATCTTCCAGTGTATGCGGAGTTGTGTCAAGAGATTAACATGGGACCATAGGATACTTCATACTTGGAGCATCCACTTACTCAATTCATTGTTTAGATCTCTTATAAAGGTACATAAGATATGCATTTTAAGAGGGATTTTTAAAAAATGATTTATATTACTGTGCTTTGTATAATTCAAATTGATTATTCTAACACCATTTTTTATCTGTGCAGGTGACATTTTCAAGATGAGTCGAGGGATGAGTGATGAGGAGTTGCAGGACATCTTCGCACGCATGTCTCCAGACCAGCTCGGGAGATTCAGAGAGATGGCAGACCAAGAGCTGTCTCGTTCTTCGTTAGGGCGCTCTGCTAGATCTGCTTCAACGCGATCGGATGCTTCAGCTTCGAGCATACGATCTCGATGCTCACGACTTGGGCTAGAGGGAGGGACTGCATCGGGATCAGGGGGATGCTGCTGTGGAGACATGGATGTGGTGTCTCCGTCTCATCGTTCAGCTGGAGCTGCGTCACCTCCAGGATTTGTCACACCTGTGGGGACGTCTACTCCAGTTACTCCGGCTTTTGCGCAGCCATTAGCAGGGGTGCCACTCCGAGAGAGGTTACCCCCATCGGTACACCGGATGTAGAGGAGTCTCCTAGATATGCCCAGGAGCGTGGACGGAGATAGGAGAGGACCCATCTTAGGCAAACTCCTAGGGGTTATGGATATCTGGTCGATAGTAGGTCAAGAGCCATCATCATGAATGATGAGGGGAGGAGGGTGATGGCTCGCATGAGAGAGTTGTGCCAACAAGTTTTTCGGCACAACGTCCTGGATCATTGGAAGAACATACCAGAGGGGAGCAAGGACTGCATAGTAGCATCCTTGCACGAGGAGTTTCTGGTGCGAGCCGCAGTAGATAGATTCTCTACGGGCTCGATGATGGATTGCATGCGTGCATACATGTCACATAGACGATCCGATGCACACAAGGCAATCAAGAGTGGGGATGCAAAGCCCGAGTGGTTAGATGCAGACGACTGGCGCCGACTGAGGGAGGAGGCTACAGATTCTCCAAGATGTTGGAGTCAGCAGCGCGAGGCGGCGAGGGCATGACTCGAGGCTGGAGTGCTCCACCATCTTGGGAGTGGCGGCCACAGGACATATTTGGACTTTGTAAGTTTCTCTTTTGTTTTGCTTGTTTGTTTTTTTGAAATATTCTTTGTACTGACAATCATGTTTCTAACAGTTAGCATTTTATTTTCTTTGCAACACTCCATTACAAATCGCGATCCGCAAGGCCTTGAGACTCGATATGCAGAGAGGCACGGTCTCAATGCATTGATCGACCGATTGTATAGACGCGGCGGCCTTGTAAGTCACTCATCTTTCTTGTCTGTAGTTACCATGAGATATTTGAATGCATTATTGTATGGTGGATTGATGTGTTGTTTCTTTTTCTGCAGAATCCGTTCGATGCTCCTTTGTGGCGGGACGAGCTTTCAAGGGACGAGGATTTCTAGCTCGCCCTTGGATCCTTGGAGCTCACACACCTTTATTTTTTAGTCGCCTGATCTATGTAGACATTTTCTATGTATTAGTGATATCCTGTCATGATTGTACCAATCACTTTTTATGCGATCATGTATTTATTTCATGTATTAGTTTTATGATTTTAGTATACATTCTTTTTGTTTGCAAGCGCTTTGTATACAGTAGTGTAGAAACTATTTTGTATGGCTCTCATAAAGCACACAGTGCTATATAAATTTTTTTATCCCTGTTACAGTCGCTATTAGCATCGCAAATTTACTGCTCGCGTCGCTATTTGTATCGCTATGAGCATCGCAAATTTATTGGTTGCATCGCTATTGGCATCGCTATTAGCGTCGCAAATAGCGACGCCAATAGTGACGTTTCTATGGCGTTGTCAATAACGACGCTTTTTGCGACAACGGGGGAAAATTTTATTGTTTGTATTTTCGTTGCTTTTAACGTCAGTATAAGGTCTATATCTTGTAGTGGCAATTGATAACAATCTTCTTCTAAGCAAATAAGTATTCCGCATAGACTGTGTGTGACAATCTACTTGCTATGAATCACCTTTGCCAAGTTGCATGTGGGAATAGAGGCTTACTGGAGTTTTGAAATGGATTCGGGAGTAACACAATGCGAACACCCGCTATGGAGGAGATTAGTAATTGAATTTGAAGCCTTTAGTAAAGCTTAGAACTGTAAGCTTTTAAAAATCTTGAGAATTTGTTTTAGAATTCGTTGAGGACGGCGGCACGTTCTGGTCAAAATCATCACCGTTGAGTACATCCTCCCGCTGCCGATCATTGGATTTTTGAAGGATTAAGTATTTCTTAAGATTTTTAAGCTTATAAGCTCCAAACTTAATGAAATTTCTTATCTGCTTCTCTGTCACAAAAATGACTTACAAAGGATCTTGAGAAGTGGTCCTCCACCTTCGAGAAGAGGTCCTTTGCGATCTGAGAGTACAACAGGGAGTTCTTCATCGCCATGAACATGCTTGTATTGACTATTCAGACAACTTGTGGAGCCTGTTTGTTTCAGGAACTTTGCCTTCGCACAAGATGGTAAGCGATTGAAAGCCCTTGATCTCAACTTCGCTTTGATACCACTGGTGCGCAGATTGGGTGCTGTAAGCACGTGTAGTGAATGCTGGAAGGTCCCCAAGAACAAAGAACTCTACAATTCTTCATAAAAGCTAAAAGAAAATTTGCACAACATGAGACAAAAAGACAAATCGGGTGCAATCTTCCCCCATGCCTCTTGTGTGAGCGCTTCACAAGGCATGTATTTATAGATTTATTTATCTCCAAGTCAAAAATAGCCCACTTTACAATTATCATGCTTTTTTGTTTGCTTTTGCCCAAATATAAAGTAAGGTGTTTGGGCGTCCAAAAGTCAAATTGTGCCCAAATACAAATACCAAAGAATGGAATATTTAACCCAACGCCTATGCACATACAAAATAGTGAATGTTTGTCAAGTGCTTTAATAAATAAGCTCGCCTAAATAAATATTGACGCCACACCTTTAGTGATAAGGCGTGCGCCCATTAAAAATGTAAATCTTCTAGGCATTTTAAATTCACGCCATCGCCCAGTGCTACCCAACGCCACCACCGCCTGCTCTACACATCATCAGAAGCATTCACGATTGTTAGAAAATAATAAGATCAAACCCACAAAAGTGGATACCTTGCAGTCTTCAGCTACAAAATAATTAAATAGGTTGGAACTCTGTCGTCCTAACCTTAATTTAATTCGAGTGTGCACTCTAAACTCATAAACATCCATTAATTTAATATGTCTTTTGTAGAATCACCCACATGTGCATTAAATTAATATAATGCCTGAAAAGGACAAGCATCCCCGTCAACTTCTCGCACAAGGAATCCACCTTGTATATGAGCCCCAACAAATAAATATAGTTTTATGGAATCTACCAAAAGAACCTCATGGAATCCACCATGGAATATACCTCTAGTTTTATGAAATCCACCGAAAAACCTCACAGAATCCACCATGGAATATACCTCCTAGCATCAGTGTCATGTAACTCATGTGCATCAAGTAAGTCACCAATCTCCCTTTGAGTCCCTACATCAAGTAAAAGATGAGCTACATACACCTCTTCATACACACTAAGAAGATTTACATATGCAATGGCTGACTCCTTCACTATAAGCTCTTCTAGCATTCAATCGAAAAGCTAATTGTAGGAAAAGCTTACAGACCTCTTTTTGAATGCTCACACCAAAGATACATCGATGGTATGACTAGTCAACAATAGTCTCTACAAACTCTTTTTACTTTTATGCATCCAATAGTACATGAGTCCTATAGGCTTCCTCATAAGCACTTAGAATGTCTATAGATACAATGCCTATCTCATCTATTTTAGGCTCATTCAAGACATAATCTACATGGGTACTCACAGCATCAAGAGTATCTAGATAGACATCATCTGCATGCTAACTCAAAGCATTATCTACATGGCTAATCACAACATCAAGAGTATCTAGATAGACATCATCTACATGCTAACTCAGAGCATCACTAGTATCGGTAGAGACATCATTGGTATGGCAACTCAAAGCATCACTAGTCACTACATAAGCATCCTCTGGTAGGGCTAATCACAACCTCGGTATTTTTAGCATAGGCATTTGCTAGATAATACTCAAGTCCTCTATAAACTCATCAGAAACATCCATACCAAGTCCGTGCTCACATCCTTGCTAGCAAGAGCATGCATGCAATCAACAACATGTTTAATCTAGAGTAAGAAAACTTAAAAGTATACATAATATGCAATCAACCACTTGTTTAATCTCGAGTAAGGAAACTTAAAAGTATACATCATATGCAATCAACCACATGTTTAATCTAGAGTAAGGAGTCCCCTCATCATTGCTACTAGATGTACCCATTTTCAATTCTATTGGTCATGCTAATTACTATTAACAGCATGGGAAGGTGCTTCCAAATGTGGCAATGTGTGTTTGAAACTTTCATATGCTTTTCATGTCACTTTTCAAACTCACTATGGGAAACTCCTCTTATAGATGACCCCATTCCTTATTTGCTTTGCAAGTAGTGGCTTGCAAAGTACTGACTCCAATTAGTGTCAACCATTCAATCTGCATCATAAACATGAGAACATGAGCCCAATAAGCAAAGCTAGGAAGGAAGCTCCCTAATCAACACATAGAGCTACTTCTGTTTTGATGGTGAGAGGAGAGTTATAAGGATGGAAAGAAGACAATCATAGAAGGTGACCAGAAGTTGGTGCCATGCAAGTGTTTGAATCATCCATTTCACCTTTCTTCTTGACTTAACCACCTCTAGATCTCTTAAAGAGGGAGCATGGATATCAGAGACGGCAAAGGCTCGACAAAGGCTAACAATGTCAATGTGATGAAATGCCATGAAGCCACGAATGGAACTCACTTCAATGTGAGTTACATGAAGAAACATGCCCAAGATGAAGAAGCGGCCTCCAATTCCTCGTAATCTATACTTTGTCCAGATGCTTTGTGTTGTGTAGATCAGATGTGAGGCTTGCGCATATTGAGCAAAAAAAGATGTCCTCACTCACCGTTACTCATAAAAATGATAGCACAACTCATAAGACTCAAAATAGACTTAAAGAAGTGTAAAATAAAATTGAATGACACACTATTAGGTGTAATCTCTCTCCTCCCTCCCCTTGTACATGGAGTGGGCATCTCCTCTGTGCCGTATTTATAATATTAAAATGAATCTTTCCTTGCCCAAAGATAAGCTCTTTACAGTCACTCTTTTCATGAAAGAGTTTGAGTTCATTGAATAGATGGTTGCAATCTATTGCACAACCCACAACTATTGAGAGCCATAAAATATTTCTAAAATAACTTCAATATATCTCCCAAAATCTAAAATATCTATAAATATTTACAAAGAGGTGTGTGCACACCTTAGAATAAACTGTGACACTACAACACATAGACCCAATAGTGATGTTTAAAGCGACGGAATTATTCATGGAAAATTTGCCCCCATAATCACTATTTGCGTTGCTATTAGCAATGTGATAAATACGTCGCTATTTGCATTGTTAATTAGGTTGGTGATGCTAATAGCAACACTAATAGAGACGCTAATAGCGATGCTAATAGAGATTCTAGTAGTGATTATTGCAGAGTAAATTTCCAATGCAAATAGCGATGATTATAGAGGGGAAAAATATTAGCTGGTAGGGCTTCATCCTTCTAGCTTTATGCACTAAATATTCTTATATAATTCATTTCCCAATATCACCTACGCCTAATGTCTAAAAATTGTGCATCATATTTTTCAAAAAGAAAGAAATCATCTGATTGCAAAAGCTAGATATAATCAATTCGAAAAGGTATTACGCAATGATCTTTTTCATCACTTGCTTAGGCCTGAGAAGAAGAAGAGCTTGTGATTGCAAAAGCTAGTCTATATAATCAATTCAAAAAAGTATTACTCAATGAGCTTTTTTATCACTTGCTTAGGCCCAAGAAGAAGCTTCAAGCTTTCATTACAGTCAGAACCTTGATGTATGATTAAGTCCCATTTATCTTCTACTCACTCTAGCTTATTCCAAACCTATTCAAGTCTTTTTGGGGGAGCATTTGAACATTTGTAAGAGTTATACCATGGTGTTGGAGCTAGAAACACTTATATAGGGAGTAGTAGTGTCTTTGACCTTTACTTTTTCCTTCTTGTTTTTACCTACGTTGAAGTCATATTCTATCTCTTCTTTCTTGACTTCACCCTTCATCAAAGGAATCTTGTGCCTCACAAGAGGGCATTGACCTGACCTCACCCTCAATCTCAATGGATGGAGGTGTTTCAAGATCAAAAGAATCAAGCTTATCCTCCCCCTTCTCAAACTCCATTTCTTGAGCTGCAACATGTGGTGCAAGGATTCATCCTTCTCACATATCCACATATATTTATCTTCTTTCTTGTCTCCTAACTCCATCACAATACATTCTACCTTTGAACACACATTCATTCTCCATCTTTCTCCCTTCACATAATACTCCATCATTTCTTCCTCTTCTTGGACTCCTTCAAGTTGGAATTCTTTGTCAAAAGATAGGGAGAGAGAGATGAGGCAAGAGGGAGTAGTGAACTCCTATATTCTTCATTGTTCCATGTACTTCACACACATACTGAATGACTATAAAGAGCTAGGTCTAAGTGACCTGATGACTACTCACATTGACTAACTCTACCAGAGTTTAGTGTGCCCGACTTATTGACTATGACTCACATGCTAGAGACAGTTGGAAACTAGCTCTTATGTCGGTGTACATGAGTTGAGCTTGAAGTCTCAACACTCTTCCTCAAGCTCAGACTAGTTGTTGTGCTCCAAGTAGCTCCTTGAAACAAACGAAATTCTCTTTACCACAAGTGATTTGATAAAGATATATGCTACCCACTCTTCTATCTTCACATGAAGTAGATATATCTATCCTGTAAGCACTATTTCATTGATGAAATGGTAATAAACCTCTATGTGTTTGGTGGATTTCTTCTTACTATTTCATTGTATTCTACCTCTATAGTAGATGAAGCAATGGTGGATTGCTTCTTACTACTCCATCTTATCATACTATTCCCCAAACTGAAAGTATAACCGCTGGTTGGCCTCCTGTCATAGACACAACTAGCCCAATCAGCATTTGTATAACCTATCATACATGTCCAAGATCAGTGTACTTGAACTTTGGTAAGCCAAGTACAACCTCTTTCAGCTGCATATTTTTCACCTTCTGTACATTAACATGATTGGTGCGTTTACACCAGATTTCTACATCTTGAAATGCTCCATTATCATGGGCAAACATGGCTGCCTTCAATTTCGGGGTAGATGCATCCAAGGTAATAAACATTCTGCCATCTCTCTTGCCTTTGGCAATTAATTTACAACCATTGCTATATTCTTCAATAAAACAACCATCCCTGTTGAATCTGACTTGCAAATTCTATTGTGCCATTTGTCCAACCAACAGTAGATCATGTAGGCTCTTCTTTCTGCTATCAAGCATGAAAGAAGAGCCTCTGTGTGTGTGTGTGTGTTTTCTCTACTTTTCTTTTACCTCTCCCTCTCTCTCTCTCTCTCTCTCTCTCTCTCTCTCTCTCTATGTATGTGTGTATGTGTTCTATCCCTCTCTCTCTCTCTCTCTCTCTCTCTCTCTCTCTCTCTCTCTCTCTCTATTTTCTCCTATTTTCTTCATTTTTCTCTCTCCCTCTCTCTCTCTCTATCTATTTCCCTTTCTCTCTCCTCCTCCCTATATTTATTTCTCTCATTCCTTACCCCCCTCCCTCCCTCCCTCCCTCCCTCCTTTTCTCTTTTATAATTTTCTATCTCTATTTTTCTCTCCATCTATTTCTCTCTTTGTATCCCTCTCACTCTCTCACTCTCTCTCTTTATCTCTTACTCTCTATTTCCTTATTTTATCTCTCTCTCTCCCCTTTTCTATTTCTCTCTCTCCCTCTCCCTCCCTATCTTTATTTCACACCTTCTTTCCCTCCCTCCCTCCCTCACTACAAGGATATGGAGGTATAGCGACTGCGATTTGCGACATAAAATAGCGGCATCGCTACTCAGACGAAAAAAATACAGGCGAAAACCCGAGCGCGTTATTTTGCATGCATACACGAAAGAGAGAGTGAGAAGGAGAGCAAACATCTTGAATTTGAGAGGGAGACGGAGAGAAAGAGAGAGAGAGGGAGAAAGAATGCTTCTCATCGCCACCGCCGCCGTTCGTGAAGAAGAGAATGAGGTGTACGGAGGGCAAAGAGGAGCTGTCGTCGTGAAGAGGAGCCGACAAACCCTTCTTTGAGCCTTTACCATGAGTGCATTGTCCATTCTTGCTTTGCTTTTGTGTTTTCTCTCTCTCTCTTTTACTTGTTTTTGGTATAATTCGTGTGTATTGAGAGAGGGAGAGGAAATGAGAGAGAAAGAGAGGGAGAGGGAGAGGGAGAGGGAGAGGGAGTGAGAGGAAATGAGAGAGGGAGAGGAAGAGGGAGGGGGAGGGGGAGGGGGAGGGGAAGGGGGAGGAAATGAGAGAGGGAGAGGGAGAGGGAGAGAGGGAAACATTAAACATAATAGGGAAAGAGAGAAAGGGAGGGAGAGAGAAAGAGAGGGAGAGGGGGAGGGGGAGGGAGAGGGATAGGAAGAGAGAAAAAACAGAGGGTGAGGGAGGAAGAAGAAATGAGAGAGGGAAGGGAAAAGAGCAAAAGGAAATGAGAGAGGGAGAGGAGAGAGAAAAAAATGAGAGAAGAGAGAAAAAGAGAGAAAAAACATTAAACATAATAGGGAAAGAGAGAAAGTGAGGGAGAGGGTGAGGGAGGGAGAGGAAGAGAGAAAAGGAAATGGGAGAGGGAGAGGAGAGAGAAAAAGAGAGAAAAAACATTAAACCTAATAGGGAAAGAGAGAAAGAGAGGGGGAGGGTGAAGGAGGGAGAGGAAATGAGAGAGGGAGAGGAGGGAGAAAAAACATTAAACATAATAGGAAAAGAGAGGGTGAGGGTGAGGGTGAGGGAGGGAGAGGAAATGAGAGAGGGAGAGGAAGAGAGAAAAATAAATGAGAGAGGGAGAGAGAAAAATAAATGAGAGAGGGAGAGGGTGAGGGAGGGGGAGGGAGAGGAAATGAGAGAGGGAGAGGAAGAGAGAAAAGGAAATGAGGGAGGGAGAGGAAATGAGAGAGGAAGAGGAGAGAGAAAAAGAAATGAGAGAGGGAGAGGAAAAAGAGAGAAAAAATATTAAACCTAGTAGGGAAAGAGAGAAAGAGAGGGTGAGGGTGAGGGTGAGGGAGGGAGAGAAAATGAGAGAGGGAGAGGAAGAGGAAGAGAGAAAAGGAAATGAGAGTGGGAGAGGAGAGAGAAAAAACATTAAACATAATAGGGAAAGAGAGAAAGAGAGGGAGAGGATGAGGAAGGGAGAGGAAATGAGAGAGGGAGAGGAAGAGAGAAAAGGAAATGAGAGAGGGAGAGGAGAGAGAAAAAGAGAGAAAACATTAAACATAATAGAGAGAGAGAGAGAGAGAGAGGGAGGGAGAGGAGATAAGAGAAACAACATTAAACATAATAGGGAAAGAGAGAAAGAGAGGGAGAGGAAGAGAGAGAGAGAGGAAATGAGAGAGGGAGAGGAAGAGAGAAAAGGAAAGAAAGAACGAGAGAGAGAGAGAGGGAGAAAACATTAAACATAATAGGGAAAGAGCGAAAGAGAGGGAGAGGGAGAGGGAGGGAGAGGTTGTTGTTTTCTTGTTTGTAGTAGTAGTAGTAGTAGTTTTTTCTTTTCTTTTCTTGTTTTTTGTTGTAGTAGTAGTAGTTGTAGTAGTAGTAGTTTTTTCTTCTTTTCTTGTTTATTGTAGTAGTAGTAGTAGTTGTAGTTATTGTTGTTTTTTTTTCCTTCTTTTCTTGTTTATTATAGTGGTAGTGGTAGTGGCAGTCGTAGTGGTCATGGTCGTGGTCATGGTCGTGGTCGTGGTCATGGTCGTGGTCATGGTCGTGGTCGTAGTCATAGTCGTGGTCATGGTCGTGGTTGTGGTTGTGGTCGTGATCATTAAAGAAAATGAGAGAGGGGAGGAAGAGAGAAAAAAAAGAAGGAACGAGAGAGAGGGAATAAACATACAGCATAATAAAGAAAGAGAAAAAGAGAGAGAGATGGAAGGAGAAGAGATAATGATTGGATAAAAAACAAAAAGAGAGTGGTGGCCAGGTCTGGTGAGGTTTGGTGCAACATCATGAGACGGGAAACACTCAGACATATATACGTTAATTTGTGGGTGAATGGGTGGAGACTTTACACATGTTAATTTTTGCTGAGTTACAAGAGAAAAAATCCATTCTCAAACAATTTAAGAAAGAAAAAAAGAATGATAACAAAAACAATTTAAGAAAGAAAAAAAGGAACGAGAGAAAGGGAATAAACATACAACATAATAAAGAAAGAGAAAAAGAGAGAGAGATGGAAGGAGAAGAGATAATGATTGGATAAAAAACAAAAAGAGAGTGGTGGCCAGGTCTGGTGAGGTTTGGTGCAACACCATGAGACGAGAAACACTCAGACATATATACGTTAATTTGTGGGTGAATGGGTGGAGACTTTACACATGTTAATTTTTGCTGAGTTACAAGAGAAAAAATCCATTCTCAAACAATTTAAGAAAGAAAAAAAGAATGATAACAAAAACAAATTGTTTGTCATAACGTAGAAAAAATGGAAAACAATGAAGGTCTTGTTGTTCAAGATCGCGAGGCGTATCTTAATCAGCATGTCCCATGTCCTTGCTCTCAATGCGAGCTAGCAATTAGACGAAAACATTGATTGTCTATAGTACACATACGACGCTTTGGCCAGTTTAAATTTGAGATCATTGATTAGGCAATCTTGGATTTTCAGCAAACGGTAAGAAAAATTAATATCAATCATGTATTGTACTCGCAAGCTAATTGAAAACCATATACAAGAAGATTGGGTGTGGCTGGCAAATTTTCTATCCAAAGGGGTGACGTCTCGTCCCAAGGAGGAGTGCACCCTTTGCGATCAATTAGAAGAGTTTGTGGGCATGTGACGAATGGAGTGCCTGAGCCAATCCACCACTTGGAAGATACTACCCAATCTATACCGTCAATACTAGAGGAGACAGGCAGCCTTCCAGACCTACGTACAATCTTCGAGCTTGAGATGGAGACAATGATCGATGCATTGATTCCCATGGATGTCGAGACTTCTGATGCACTTAGAGAGGAAGCATCTATACCATTATATGATGGGTGTCGAGTATCTCACCTGAATACACTGCTTGCACTCCTAATTGTGCAAGCAAAATACAGGTGGAGTGATACGAGTGTGATCAAGTTGTTTAGGTACCTTGTACATATGCTTCGTTGATTTCTTTTTGGTACTATCATTAAAAATATTTGTACTTTTTCAAGGTATTTTATGATTTTTTTCAGGTTACTGAAATATCATATATTACCACCTGCAAATACCATGCATGAGTCTCATGATGATGCACGGCATGTTTTATGAAAGCTTGGCATAGACTACAACAGCATCCTTGTATGTGTCAACGATTACATACTGTTTCAAGGAGAATACAAGACTATGGAGACATGTCCAAAGTATGGTGCTCACAAGTATCGACAAGACTTGTAAGGGCAAACCATCGAGAAACCATCCCTCAAAAAGTTCTTAGACACTTTCTGCTTATCCCCCGCATAAATCACATGTTTCGTACGTCCGGCATGGCAAGCTTGACAACGTGGCATGCATAGAATAGGTCCACAGATGGAGTTCAACGAATATCGGTAGATTCAGGTGTATGGAGCCACATTGACTCTACCTTCCCAAGCTTTGCCCGAGAGCCAAGGAATCTTTGGCTTGGTCTTGCAATGGATGGTGTGAACCCATTCAGTCTGCGCTCAACTTCTTATAGTGTGTGGCTTATAGTCCCTGTCAACTACAATATCCCTTCATGGCTTTCTACGAAGAAATGACATCTCATCCTTAGCTTACTCATCCCCGGCCGCTACAAAGTCAAAAATATGGACGTGTATCTTCGTCCATTAGTTGACGAGGTTAAGATTTTCTGGGAGGAGGGGGTCACCATGCAAGATATGAGCAAGCGCGATGGTTGACGGTCTGCCAATATTCGAGCCATTCTCATATGGATGATGCATAGCTTTTCGGGATTCAGAGAGTGCTCAGGTAAATAGACTTATGTTCTCATTGGTAATATCTATCATAGCTCGTTCAAGTTTGTATTCACTGGATAGAGGTGTTGGAACAGGTCTGGTTACCTCAGGTTATCATGCATGTCTATTGTGCGGGCCACAGTTAGACTCCCGAAGGTCACGAACCATGAAGAAGATGGTATATCAAGGACACGCCGCTTTCTTGCCAGAGGGTCATGAACTCAGGGAAGGTTTTCTTGGATGACCTCCAACACGTATGAATGCCGTAAGCTGGTACGAGCTGAAAATGTTCCACGCAGAGTCACATCCAAACAGAATGCGACTGTTCTCAGTTTTCTATGAGTTGCCATATTGGACCCACTTACAGATCAACCACTTGTTGGATCCCATGCATATTTTCAAGAATGTGGGCAGCTTGCTATGGGATCACATCATAGGAAAGAGACACTATAGGGACATGAATGGATTTAAAGGAGATAGACAAGATGGAGACGCTTTGGCCGCAGTCGAGAGCTGATGGTCGCATGTAGCTGCCTCGCGCTCCTTGGGTTTTGTCCACTAAAGTTGAGCGCTTTGTGAAGCAAATAGTCAAGTCTATCCACACTCTGACGGGTATGATGCGTTCTCTCAGGTCTCTATTTTCTAAAGACCACCAATTATCAGGGCTAAAATCCCATGACTGGCTTAAGATATGTCAGGTTTGTACTATGAATGGATTGTAATTGGCGTGGGCATTTTGCTATTTGGAGTGTAGGCATTGTTCATAATGCTTTCTCATTTGTGGTAGGTTGTACTACCGATCACGATTGTAGGATGCCTTGCTCCAAAAATACGCGGGGCTATTTACAGGTTGTCAACTTTAGTGAAATGGATCTCACAGAAGGAGATTAAGACGTCCTCTATTGAATCCGTGAGGCGGGGAGCAGTGGAGACAGTCTGTCTCTTTGAGAAATACATGCCTAGCAGCATGCTCACAATACAAATTCACCTTCTTGTGCACCTTGTAGATGAAGTGGAGATTGCTAGACCTGTCCATACGCGATGGATGTTCTTCTTGGAGCGCTTCATGAAAACCCTAAAAGGCTTTGTGCGACAAGGAGCTCATCCAGAAGGTAGCATGGCTGAAGGTTGGTTGGTGTCTGAGGCGCTAGTGCATATTTCACAATGGCTACCAACGGTGGATCCAGACAACAATATGCTATGGTCGCTGAAGGATAATGATAGACTGATCGGAGATGTGGTGGTTGGAAATGGGGTAGAAAAAAGAATGGATGCTGCAATGGAGGAGAAGGTGAATTGCTTTTGTATGTTGCACCATGCCTCTATGGAGACGTGGCTCGCCAAGTTCCAGCAAGCCAGGCAAGATCGAGAGGAAGCGCGATTTGAATTTCAATGTAGTATGCACCAATCGACCAATTTGATATCCCGAGGGCATGGAGGAGATGCCGCGGTTCATGTCAATGCGATGGTTGCATGGAGCTTTGACCGCAGTGTCTCACAAAGGGACGGAGGTCTCAACCGAGGAGTGGAAATTCTGGAGGGGATGTAGTCCAAAGGTGATGACGTATTTAGGATTTGTTGTATCTATATTTTATATGCGACAACTAATTTGAGTGTTTCAATGTACAGTACAAAATGTATAGTGCAGCGTGGTCACATGGACGTCATTTTCGCGTGGAGCATATTGACAAAATGCACTCCACAATAGACTGTGGTATCATGGCAAGGTTCGAGCAAGAGAGCCGACGATGAGAAACGGATCCAAACACAGTTATAGATGAGATGGAGTATTTTGAAAACTTGCAAACTATTGTTACGATGGATTATCGTAGCTTCTCCATGATACTATTCGATGTGTAGTGGTTCAAAGTGGTACTTGAAGGAGCTGGAGCAATAGTTCAACGAGGTCCATCTGAATTTCTCAAAATAGATTCTAAAAAAAAATGAACAGATTTGCATGACACCTTTATGTTGCCGGCCCATTGTGAACAGGTGCATGAACTCCTTTGTTCGTTAATTGTATTACAACATGGTACATGTCACAATAGTTTAATCTCTCTTGTACGTATTTGTGAACATGTAATCTTCTATCCAAACCCCCAACAACTTTGATGGTGGTATATTATACCTTCAGCTCCCCAAAGTGTGAGAGCATATAATCAAAGCGATGTTCCGAGCATAGATGAGGACAATATGCAAATAGAGGGGTCGATATTGCAAGGGGTAGAGGCCACCAAAAGCTTGGAGCACCTAGAGAAGCCAACATCAGGTAACAATGATGGAAATATGGGAGTCCAAGAATTCTTTGAGAATGAGGTGGACTCATCTTTTGTGGTGACATGTCTATCGACCTTCTAGTGTATGCGGAGTTGTGTTAGGAGATCGATATGGGACCATAGGATACTTCATACTTGGAGCATCCACTTACTCAATTCGTAGACTAATCACTTATAAGGGTACATAAGATATGCATTTTAAGTGAGATAATTTTTTAAGGATTTATATTACCGTACTTTGTATGATTTAAATTGATTATGCTAACATCATTTTTTGTATGTACAGGTGACCTTTGTGGATACTTAGATCATCAGGATGAGTCGAGGGATGAGCGATGAGGAGTTGTAGGATATCTTCACGCACATGTCTCTAGATCAGATAGCGAGATTCAGAGACATGGCGGACTAGGAGCTATCTCAGACATCGTCAGGCCACTCTATTAGATCTACTTTGGTGCGATCAGATGCTTCAGCTTTGAGTAGACGAGGTCAATGCTCTAGACTTGGGCCAGAGGAAGGGAGTGCTTCAGGGTCAGGGGGATGCTGCAGAGATATAGAGGCAATAACCCCACAGTCGACATGGGATACAGGTGCTACACCTCGCTCTCGTGGCAGTTCCAAGGAGCGTGGCTTAGGTGGTTGTTGTGGAGGCACGGACATGGTGTCTCTGTCTCGTCCTTTTGCTGGAGTTGCGTCACCTCCAGGATTTGTCACACTTGTGGGGACGTCTACTCCAATTACTCCAACTTTTGCTCAGCCGTCTGCACAGGTGGCACCCCTATGGGTGCAATCCCGATAGATACTACCTCAGTCGGTACACCAAATATACAGGGGTCTCCTGGATATGCCAAGGAGCATGGTCGCAAGGTGGGAGAGGACCCATCTTAGGCATACCCCAGAGGGATATGCCTATCTTGTCGATGACAGGTCAGGAGTCATCATCATGAATGATGAGGGGAGGAGGGTGATGGCTCGCATGAGAGAATTGTGCCAACAAGTTTTTCGGCACGTCTTAGATAATTTGAAAAACATACCGGAGGGGAGAAAGGACTACATAGTAGCATCCTTGCATGAGGAGTTTCCTTTTCCAGCCACAACATATAGGTTTTCTACGGGCTGGATGATGGAGTGCATGCATGCATATATGTCACATAGACAATTGGGTGTACACAAGGCACTCTAGAGGGGCTGCAAAGCTCGAGTGGCTAGACATGGACGACTGGCACTGACTGAGGGAGGAGGCTACAGATTCTCCAGGACATTGGAGTCAGCAACACGAGGCAGTGAGAGCACGACTAGAGGCCGGAGTGGTCCATCATCTTGGGAGTG
This sequence comes from Lygodium microphyllum, assembly GCF_053477565.2. Lineage (NCBI taxonomy): Eukaryota > Viridiplantae > Streptophyta > Polypodiopsida > Schizaeales > Lygodiaceae > Lygodium > Lygodium microphyllum. The sequence continues at coordinate 95,811,066 of NC_141145.1, read as the reverse complement.
GCGGCCACAGGACATATTTGGAGGCCTTTGTAAGTTTTTCTTTTATTTTGCTTACTTATTTTTTTGCAATATCCTTTGTACTGACAATCATGTGTCTAACAATTAGTATTTTGTTTTCTTTGTAGCACTCCATTACAAATCGCGATCCAACCAGCCTTGAGACTCGATATGCAGAGAGGTACGGTCTCACTGCATTGATCGACCGATTGTATAGACGCGGCGGTCATGTAAGTCACTCATCTTTCTTGTCCGTAGTTACCATGTTTAATTAGAATGCATTATTGTATAGTGGACTGATGTGTAGTTGTTTCTTTTTTTGCAGAGTCCATTCGATGCTCCTTTGCGGTGGGATGAGCTTTCGGATGGCGAGGATATATAGCTCACCCTTGGATCCCTGGAGCTCACACACCCTTCTTTTTTGGTCATCTAATCTGTGTAGACATTTTCTATGTAGTAGTGATATCTTGCCATGATTATACCAGGCGCTTTCATTATGCGATCATGTATTTATTTCATATATCAGTGTTATGATTTAAGTACACTTTGTCTTTATTTACATGAGCATTGTACACAATGTAGAAACTATTTTGTATTTCCCAAATAAAGCACACATACCATAATTTTTTTTCCCTATTACCGTCACTATTAGCGTCACAAATTTACCTACACGCGTCGTTATTAGCGTCACAAGGTGTCGTTATCAACGTCGTTATTTGTGTCGATATCATAGCGATGCAAATAACGACACTGATAACGATGCGAATACTGATTGTTCTATAGTGTCACCAATAACGACGCTTTTTACAACGACGGGGACAATTTTTTTTATTTACATTTTCGTCGCTTTTAACCTCGGTATAAGGCCTATATCTTGTAGTGCCTCTCTTCATTTCTTTCTTTGTAACTCTCTTCATTTCTCTCTCTCTCTATATATATATATATCTCTATAAAGCTATTCATAAACAATAAGAAAGAGAGAAGAGAGAATGCACTTACCTCAAAGCTTGAAGAAGCATACTTTTGTGCTTCTCTCCCTCTTCTTCTTCTCCTTCACTGGTTCCCTCCTTCTCCTTTGGGTACAATTGTCTCCTCTCTTATCATGGATGGCGATGGAAATGGTGGTGGTAGCGGCCTCTCTCTCTCTCTCTCTCTCTCTCTCTCTCTCTTAATCTCCCTTGTGTTGATCTCTCCCTTCTCTGTATACATCTCTTATCATGGATGGTGATAGAAATGGTGGTGGTAGCAGTCTCTCTCTCTCTCTCTCTCTCTCTCTCTCTCTCTCTCTCTCTCTCTCTCTCTCTCTCTCTCTCTCTCTCTTAATCTCCCTTGTGTTGATCTCTGCCTTCTCTCTATACATCTCTTCATTAACAAAAAGAAAGAGAGAAGTAAAGAAAAGAGAAATACAAAGAGAGAAGAGAAAATGCACTTACCTCAAAGCTTGAAGAAGAATCCTTTTGTGCTTCTCTCTTTCTTCTTCTCCTTCACGGGTTCCCTCCTTCTCCTTTGCAATTGTCCCCTCTCTTTTCATGGTGGATTGGCGGTGGCAATGGCCTCTCTCTCTCTCTCAATCTCCCTTGCATTGATCTCTCTCACTTCTTCTCTCTATACATCTCTTCATTAACAAAAAGAAAGAGATAAGTAAAGAAAAGAGAAAAACAAAGAGAAAAGAGATAATGCACTTACCTCAAAGCTTGAAGAAGAATCCCTTCGTACTTCCCTCCTTTTTCTTCTCCTTCTCAAGTCCTTCCTTCTTCTTTACACTTGTCTTCTCCCTCTTCGTGGATGGCAGCGGTGGTGGCGACCTCTCTCTCTCTCTCTCTCTCTCTCTCTCTCTCTCTCTCTCTCTCTCTCTCTCTCTCTCTCTCTTGTTTATAAAGCTGTAAAATGCCATGCTCTGGTTTTGATACTTTTTTATGAAGCCCCTCTCTCTCCCCTTTTTTATTTCTCTCCATCTCTCTCTTCCTTCCCCTCCCTTCTTCTCTCTATTTATCTCCTTCCTTCCCTCCCCACTCTCACTCAATGTATCTCGTTACAAACACAATTAAACAAAAATTAAAAGCTTTAAAAAAAAGATATTGAAAGAAATGTCACCCCATCTCTCTTTATCTCTCTCTCTCCCCCCTCTCCCTTTACTTTTATTTCTTTTCCTTCTCTCTCATTCTCTCATTGTTTTCCTATTTCTCTCTTCTTTTCGCTCTTCTTCCTCTCTTTACCTCACCCTTCTTTTCTATCTCCTCATTCTCTCTTCCTTCCCTCTCCCTCTCTTTATTTCTCTCCCCTCTATTTTCCTTTCTTTTTTTCTCTCTCTTTGTTTCTTCCCCCTCTCTCCCTCGTTGTTTCTCTTAGTCATCCTCCTCTCTCCCTCCCTTCATCTCTCATTTCTTTCTTCATCTTTCTCTTTGTTTTCTTTCTCCCCTTTCTCTCCCTCTTTCTCTCTTCCTCTCCCTTACTTCTTCTTCCTCTCTCCCTCCCTCTCTTCCATGCATCTCTTTGCAAAGAAAAACAAAAAAAGAAAAGAAGAGAACACAAAAATAAAGCAAGAAGAGGCAATGCACCTATCTCAAAGGCTTGAAGATGAAACCCTTTGTACTCCTCTTTGCACCTTCCCTCTCTTCTCCCTTGCACACTTCTCTTTCTTCTTCTTGAATAGCGATGGCAGAGGTGACGGTGGTGATGAGCTCCCCCCCTCTCTCCTCTTTCTCCCCCTCTTCCTCTCAAAGCTTTAAGCTCTCTTGGTCTCTCTTTTATTCTTTCTTGTAATTGTTATCTCAGCAAATGTTATGCCTCGGGTTTTCGAAACTTTTTTCTCAGACCGGCATCGCTATTAGTGTCGCTATATACGTCACAAATTCTATTAGTGGCGCATATAGTGACATCGCTTTTTTGCGTCACAAATGACAGTCACTATTGCTCCATTCCCTTGTAGTGCATGATACATTTATTTAAATAATTCAATGAAGAAGTTTATGGAATAAATTGCACTTGCTGCATATATCCAATTCATCTTGCTCTATACATCAGCTTGCAAAAAATTCAAAAAATTATGTTAGAAAAATAATTAATTAATTAAATGAAGTTAACCATCATAAATCAAATAATCATTTGAATTCCATTAAATAATCAAATCACGTAGACGTTAGCACTTGAGATATGAATATTGTGGCATCACCCATGGTACAACTTCACCCATGTTCACACCTGCAAGTATCACACTCAAAAAGGATAAGTGTCTCCATCAACCTTCTACCCAAGATAAAAGGTAATTGACTCTTAGGGACATGCCCCACACTAACAAAGAACCATTCGAGGTGCTCATCCACTCAATGTGCACACAAGGAAAAACCATTGAAGGCGCTCATCCCCTCATGTAGGTGCCACCTAGTAATATACCCCCAAGGTGGGATAGAAATTGTCCTCAATTGCTATTGGCTAGATATAGAGTCAATAAATTTTGAGAGTGTTAACCTTGATGCAAGACAAAAAAAAAACAAAATAAGGAAAAAGGCAGACCGAACCAAATAAGAGAGGAAATGACAAAAGTGCAAAAGTTCAAGTCGAAGGTGAATGTGCATTTTAAAATCCAAAGGCATCACCAAAATTTTGTAGAAAGAGTGCCAGGCTCCTTACTGTACAAATTGTAAAATCTAGACAGGCATAGGTGAAGGGATAAGGCAACTAGAAGGGAAAAGGGAAAGAGGACCTTGGCAAGATGCTTGATCATGTTTAAAAAAAAGGAGATGGGTGCCCAAAGGATTTAGGGCTTGTATATAAACCCAAAAAGTGAATGAGAAGCTCATTCTTTGGTATGTGGCTAAAGTGGCTTCTTCTTCCTCTCTTCTTCTCTTATCTCCTCCTTGCTTGTGTGTGCTTGTGCTTCAAAGAGGGAGTGTGAGAGTGTGAGGGAGTGAGTGTGTGAGCGTGAAGGAACGTGCACTGGAGAAGCTCTCTGACTTCTCTCTCCTCTCCTCTCTCTCCTCTTCTCTTCACTTGAACCACACATGACTATAGAGGATTGAGCTCGAAGGAGGAGGCATGAGGTTGCTTGAGCTTACAACTAGAATCGTGGAGCTATCGGAGTGCTTATGGGAGGAGGCCACTCACTTGGACATCAAAGTAAGCTCATTATCCCCATGGGATCAGAGGCACGTTAGCTAGGTGAGAGATAGCCATTAGATCTCTCTTGAAAGGCTTGAATAATAAGCGGTCCATGGGTCTTGGTGGTTGAGTGTGAGCTCCCACTACATTTTGTATCTTTGGGACCAAAAAATTCAAGCTTGAGAGCTTACACACCTCAAATCAAGCGTCAAAGTAGGGTTTCATCCCCAACCAGGTGCTTGATGCAGTTAGGAGATTTTGGATTTTAATCTTCAATGCAAGTAAGTAGTTTGGGGTTTTGATGATTAGGCAAGGTAGGATAAATCATTTCAGCACTTAAGTTGTGATTTTTATTGTATTTAGAGTAGGATAGGATCGAGAGATTAAAGCAAATCACTTTAGGGTTGTTGTCATAATAAACAAGCCCAAAATAGAGTAAAAATAGGGTTGAAATCCATTGATAAGGCATGATCACTAACGGGGCAATGATTGGGTATCAGGACAAAATTTTAAGACCCAAGGAAGGGGGTGAAAGGTTCATTTTTAGCTTTTCTAGTAAGGGAGAAAGAGAGAGAGAAGAGAGAGAAGAGAGTCTAGGGCCAAAGCACAAATCAATCATCGTATACGGGTATTTTCTAGCCATAATAGGTATATACAAACCTTGCCCCTTGTCTATTCTTGCCTTTTGGAAGTTTGTGTGGCATGGCATGCCCAAAATCATTGCCATTGATTCAATTTTTACATCAATTGGAATTGCGACCGTCGAAATTGGACATGACTAATAGAGTCTAATTCCCATAACCAGACTCGGACCATCCGATTTCAGATAATTGTATAGTCCAATTTTGGAAATCTGACGACTTGGACCACTTGGACACCACCCAGCCCCTCCCATCAGACATGTGGCTTGTCCAATTCAGACAATCAAACAATCAGACTCACAAGAATTGGATGCCCAAAATCGAACAGCCTGGAGTTCGAACACGTTAGAATTAGACAAATGAGAATTGGACCATTTACACTCAAACACCTGATTTTGGAATCGAGCACTGAGAATCTGACCCTATCAAATCAGACCAAAGGTGGATGGTGAAAATTGACTAATCCAGTGCAACCTAAGCAACATAGAGCACCTTCTATAGCAAGAAAACTTCTCAGTAGTCTTCCAAACACATCGGATGGCTCGTGAAGCCTTTGGACTAATGTAATGAGACCTACAGGCCTAGAAGCAATGGTAATTGACTCACTAAGCTGTCTGCTTAAAGCCACAAATCAACCCATAGACCCCGATTAAGATTTGACCGAGATGAAAGATGCAGTAGAGACCCTATAGACCCCTAGTAGCATTCAAGTTTGGAGATCCTATTCACTCACCATTTGCTAGTGAGTGAATACCATCTCCAAACCTATAGACCATTAGAGGAAATCATCGCCAACCTCGAGGAGGAGAGGATATTACCATGTAGGGCGCTACAGAGCATTGCAGTCTACAACCAAGAGCAGCAAGCTAGGAGATTGTGGTAGGGTATAGGGATGTGAGAAGTCTAGCGCATGTTAGCTCTAGCGAATAGGAATCAAACAAGACCCAATGCGGATAGAGAGAGAGAGAGAGAGAGAGAGAGAGAGAGAGAGAGCACTAGAGGCGGACTTAATGCTATAAGAAAGCTTCTTACGAAGCGGCTCATTGACAATACATCAACATAACTGAGCGCGACAGCCTTAGCAACCTCGTCACTTGCAGGATTAAGAGTTACCCATGGCTCCAAAATCCAATCAAAGATCCCTACAATTGCAAAGCAACTAGACAAATATCACCCAAGCAACGACCTATATAGTTTTGTAGAGCAATTCGAGTAGGTTTGCTAGGCTAACCGCCTCACTAATCTTTCTTAGTGCTTGCAAGCTTTTGGCCAATGCCTAGGTAATAAGGGTAGGACATGGTACACGAGCTTGGACGTGGTAGAACGCAACAACTTCAACAACCTCAAGAATCTCTTCATGAAGAGATTCTCTAAGGTTGGGTACAATGACAATCTCATAGTTGAATGTCAAGTAGAAAGACAAAGAGGACATTAGGGACTACCTTACTCTCGTGCAGAGTCTCTATAAGAGAATCCCAATTAGCAAATGACCCACTGAGAAAGCGGTGTCGCAATGTGTAGGGTTGAAGGTCACCACAGGGTTTTGGCAAGAGAAGAATGTATGGGGGTTCAAGAGATTAGACTCTAGAGATGGTAGAGATAAGAGAAGAGTTGAAGGTTTCAAGCCAAGTTCTTGAAGATAAGTGACAGCAGGGTAAAGGTAGATTCAAGGAGAGGAGTAGATGGAAGAGAAGTTTACTTTACCCACACAACCATATCTATAAAGCACTTCTTCAAGAAAAAAACGACAAAGAGCTTAAGTGAATTTGTTTGTTAAGGCTTTTCCTTCAACTTGATTAGTTAGATCCTCTCTTGCAAGCACTAAATACCGCATATTCCATATTCCTGTAGGCATGGTTACAAGATCAATAACCCATCTATAATGTATAGACAAGGGATAAGTCAGTTGTAACCCATCTCGATGCTTAATCATAGAATACATTTGACACACATAATAGGTTTCAACAAAATGTGCTATATCCCGATACATGTTTTTCCACCAATATTTTTGTTTGACTTTACTAAAGGTTCCCCATATGCCTCTATGACCAACCCACAAGCTTTCATGAAATTCCTTCATTACCTGTTGTTGCAATCTTTTGTTACCTAAAACTCAGACAGACGCTCCTTTCTTCTTATTTGCATGATTCCACATATGTCCTTCTTTAAGAAAAAAGCCATAAGCTTTCCTCTTGATATGCTTGAACTCCTCATCAGTCCAAGTCTCCTTCTTCTTCATTGTGCTCAAATATTGGCCGATCTTCAGCCAATTTTCTTCATAATCTTCTTCAACAAAATGAACTAGAACTTGAGCAATGCAATGAGCATGCTGGCTTCTAGTTGACCATCCTATTTTTTTTAGCTTTGGACTAGTATATGCAATAATAACTGAAAAGGTATTTTCAGCAGCCATGGAATGAAATTCAGTAAGCATAGATTCTTCAGCTTCATCTTCTTCCATCAGCTCTTCTTCATTGTCATATCTTGCACGTGATAGTGTGTCAGCAACTAGATTCACCTTTCATGCAATATGCTTTAATTCAGGGTTGAGAGATTTAATATATGCAATCCATCTTAGCATAGCAATGTCGAGTGTAGAGTAATTGGCAATCATGCCCAAGAGTGGAAGACAATCAGTTTCTACCACTACAGAAGCACTTATAAAGTATTCACGATCACACTTTAATGCTATTACAACTCCCCACAATTCCCTTTTTACTTGTGCATACCTTCTTTGATGTTCATTGAGAGCTTTTGCTCCAAAACGAATTGCATACCTATTACCTTCAAGATCCTCTTGGCCAACAGCCCATCCTATCCCAATGGGACTTGTATCCACAATAAGGATGATGGGTTGACCATTTGAATAATCAACCCTTTTGAGAGTGGAGATTGAAATTAACAGCTTCTTTAATTTACGCATAGTGAGAGTATGCTCATTACCCAAAGAGAATCTTTGGCCTTTTCTTAATAATTGATAAAGATTTTCAGCTACATGAGCAAAATGTGGTATCCATATGAGATAGAATACACATGAACCAAGAAATCTTCTCACCTCTGAAACATTTTTGCATTTTTCTTGCATTTTACTGATGGCATCTATCTTGATTGGAGAAGGTTTGCGTCCATAGGGGCCACATAGATGACCGACCACTAGGACTTCTTCTCTTCCAAAAATGACTTAGCTCCTGAAAGAGTAAGATGTACCTCTTCTAGACTTGTTAAAATCATGTCACAATCATGAATATGGTTAACTACAAATGTCCTACAACCATCTTTGTCAAGCTCCTTATTATTTTCACTGACTTCACATCCCTTGATAGGTACATCATCAAGAAATGGAAGATTAAGTTTTGGAACAAAGTCCCTTAAGACTTTGTGCATGGCATTCATCATATGGGCTACAAACTTTGTTGCACCTTGTAGTAGAATGCACATGCGGACCAATCCAAGAGGTGTCTTCATTGTGGTAATGTCCCGGCTTTCTAATGAAAGCTGAAATTGGTCATATCCTGAATATAGGTCACCCATACAATAAATTGCTCTACCTGCAAAAGCTTCAGCAAACTCATCAACAATTGGACCCGAACCAACATTTCGGATTGTGACACGATTAACAAGCTGTAGACCTTGAATGAATCATAAAGATCCATTTTTCTTGGGCACAATAAACCATCGTTTTGAGTAGGGCGCTGAAGAAGGTTCTAAAATCTTCATTCTGATCTTTTCATTTAGAAGTTTTAGTAATTTGGGCAAATGCGCCCTTGGAACAGAAATAGGCTTGAGGTTCCAAGGCACATGTGGGACCGTAAAAATTACCATAGGAGCCACAATATTTGGATCCACACAGCCTATTTCACTTGGTTGAAATGCAAAAGATTTTCCATGTTTCATTAGCATTTGCATAAAAAAGTGTTTTTCAGTCGACGAAAGGAAATAATTTTCACCTATTTTGAGCTCTTTTATACTTTCAGATGTGAATTTGTGACCAATGTTGGAAGGATCACGAAGACTTGGCTGGTTTGCTGCCCTATCAGCCAGCCCTTCACTTTCAGGAGGCAGTGGGAGTGCCACATGTTTGACTTTCTTATCCACTATCTTGTATTTTGTCTCCACTTGCGCTTCAACCTTGTTGAGTAAACCAATGTCTTCCTGCTCAACAAATTATTTAATTGTTTGATAAAAATCCAATGTACATACTTTTATGGATTGATTTTCTGCCCGATTTTCTACATGAGCAGCTGCATATATTTCAGCCACCAATGTGTCAGTAGTAATTAGTCCAAAAAAAATGCTCGAAATATCTTCATTTTCATCCATCATGTCATAAGTTTTCAGCTCCCTTTTTACATGACATAAATATTTTCTTTCAACCTTAGTCATGGCCGGAAGAGACTTATAACAGCCCATACTATTGGCTGTACATACATACAAATTTGCTAGAGACACAGTTTTTGTAGTATAAAGAGGTTCAATATTTTTACATGATGTACTACCATAGCCTCCTTTTATAGTAGTGCAGCCTGAAAACCCTTGAATTCTCGGGCATTAGGAGGCACAAGATAATCACGTGATCAATCTCTGTTTTGATGATGGTTAACACACGTAGTAAGAAATTAGACAGCTCGTTCATTATCCTTGCTTTGGATTCAAGCATAGGAAGAACCATCATCAAGAGCTTTTGGCAGGCTTCAGAAATGTAAGGTTACCCAAGAATGATAAGGTAACTACAAGAGTCTTAAATAAAAAAGTAAAAATTATATTTTATGTCTTTAATAGTTACCTACACATTAGGACATGCAACATATAACTCTCCAGAAGAGTTGTTTGCAGCTCTCATTCGCCATCCTAGATCAACATCTATGGGCCATCCGCCACTTTCATAGAGACTCCTTGCCATGACGTTTATCTCTGAGCCATGGTCTAAGAGTGCAATACATGGTGTTTCTTTTTCTCCAATTTTGACGACTGTCTTCGTTGTTGCTCTTGTCCAATGCGTACAGGAGTAGTGACTACTTGGAATGAACCGAGCCTCTTCCTCCACATGCATGTGCTGTAGATGACCTTCTTTTTGAGAGGTGGGCTGTCCAACTGGTTTGGACCAGTCGACCATTGCATTTTCAGCTTTCACTTCTTTAATTTTTGCATTCATGTTTTCTTTATCTTCAGCTTCGATTGCTGCAATTAATTCTTTAACTGCTTCAAGATGAATTCCTTGTGAAGTCAACTTCTCTTCATCCTACACAAAAACTCGAAGAACTTGCAAAAAAGCATGCATTGTTTCTTCAGCTTCATCACCAACATATTGTCTTTTCCTTTTGATTACATTAATAATTATATCATGGAATTCACATTTGGCAATTCCAAGAATTTCGCCCAAGGTGAATTCAATTTTTCTTCCTAGAATTCGTTCTATTAGGACTCATTTGAGATCGATTGCAGATTCTATGTCAGATTGTAATTTGTAGCATGGTTGCTTGCCTTTCTTCTTTCCTTTAGTCTTCTTTGTTTGTGGCGCATCTTCCATCTCTTGATCTGGGGTTATATTTTTAGCAAGCTTTGGTTGTTCAGGCATTCTTCTAGTTACTCGTTTTGGAGGGCCAAAAGAGGAAGGCCCTGGTTCATCTTCTCTTCTTCTGTTTTCTTCAATCAATACTTCTTTATGATTGACGTCAGCCAAATGTGCAAAGGTGGAAAAATAATCTATTGGTCCTTTCCAACCAGTTATTCCTCGAATGCATTGACTGGCGTTAGCCAAATCTTCTTTAGCTGCTTTACCATGTTCCATTTGATCTAGTGCATGCATCCATACTTTAGATTGCACATTAGCTTTACATGCTTTCAAACTTGGTTTAGTTGGCTCAATTTGCAGCCCATAGGTAGCTGCATCAATTGTTGCATAGGCATTCTTTACAGCTAAATCTTCTAATCTTTTCTTCATTCCACCATTGCCAAAATTTGGCTCCAATGGATGACTAGTTTCAGCTGTATGGGTTTTTCCGTCTTTCCAAAAGACAAGCTTCTATGCTTCAACCTCACGAAAGGCAGAACACTCCCTCTTGTCATGTTTTTGGTTGTCGCACCAAATACAATGCCTCTTAAAGCCTTCTCTCATGGGTCTTTGAGTTGATGATCGTCCATGTTCTTCAACTTTGACATCCAGCTTCTCTACTTTGGAACTAATTTTTGTAAGATTCAAATAAAGGTCGCGCATGCTTTTAATAAGTTCATCCATGACATCATTTTTAGAAGGAACAGAAGAAGAAAGAGTTGGTCGATTAGTCAACGGAATAGGGGATTTTGAAGGTGAAACAAGCTCCATCAATGGAGTTGTTGAAGTTGAAGTAGAGCCTAATCTTAGTCGCATCCACTCTCTTCGAGCAATCATGTTAACTGCATCAGTAACATCTGTCCCTTGCAGTCTTGACTCCTGATTCGGAGGTAGCATCTTCTTCTAGGCGATTAGCAAGCTTTTCTTGCAGAATGGAATCTGCAGCCTTAAGGAATAATTCAATCTTCTGACCTTCCATACTTTATTGGTCTTCAGTATCAAGTTGTCCAAATTTACTTTCAAATTCATGGTATAGAGTTGTTGCAGCTAAACCTTTGTTGGGTATTTGAACCCATTCAATGAAACTTTTCTTCGTCATAAGGCCAGAGTCTTCTAAGAAGAATTCTTCGCGTAGGGTTTTTTTGAATGCAGCCCAATCTACATCTTGTTGGAAAAGACCATGGATTCTTTCTTGAAGACCATGCTTGGCTAGTCTGGCAAAATAACGGCTCCATGCATGTTGCGGTACACCAAAGAAGAGCATTTTCTCAACATACAAACGAATGAAAACAGAGACATTTTGGACATTAAATTGTTTTGATTCATGCCCAGCTTCCTCTAGGGCCTTGATAGATGTGGAATCAATCTTCTCTTCTTCTTGCCTTTGTTGTTTTTGTTGTAACATTTGGATTTGTTGTTGTTGAGTCTGCTGCAGTATGCGCACCAATTGTTGTAGAGTATCTCCTGAAGAATCCCCCATCTTGGAGTTCTCTTACACCGACCTTTACATCGGGTTCATCAATGTCGTAGCGCATAGGGTTGAATGTCACCACAAGGGTTTGGCAAGAGAAGAATGTATGGGGATTCAAGAGCTTAAACTCTAGAGATGGTAGAGATAAGAGAAGGGTTGAAGGTTTCAAGCCAAGTTCTTGAAGATAAGTGATAGGAGGGTAAAGGTAGATTCAAGGAGAGAAGTAGACATAAGAGAAGGGGTTCGAAGAGATTAAAGATGTAGAAGAATACTTCAAAAAATAATAAGAAAATATAGAAGAATACTAACAGAGATGAAGCCTGTTAGTTTCTTTCAGCATTATGAGAAAATATAACTCTAATAGACAAAAACGTGTACAAAATAATACCTTCCTCTATGCTGCCCAAATCACCAATCTGATCCTTCCAATGGCTCTAAAAGGGGATTTAAATACCATGACACCTGGCCATAATCCTGTCAGATCACTCCTTCTTCATCTCCCACTTTCGGAGTGCTGTTCACTGCTTAAAAACAGCGATCGCGCATCGCACAATTTTGCTAATCTCTCTTTTTACATAAAATCCTCTCAAATTAGCTAAAAGCTGCATGCTTTCTTTTACATGTCATCCTAATCTAGAAGTTGTCTATAGTTTTGTAGATTTTTTTACCAGAGGTAATATCTAGAATATTAAAAATTGACTAAAATCTAATATTTTTGAACCATAGACACTAACACTAATGTCTAAAATGGCATTGGCTCTCTAAATCTAAAAGGAAGCCACACTCTAGATTTTTTTACACGGTGTGCGCGTAGCGGCACGATAGCGGTCTCCACAGTATTTAGCAGTGGAATACATAGTAAGGAACTCTACAAGGCCTTGGCAGGGAACTCGAGCCTACAGAGAGATGCACTAGCTAGGGCCTTTCAAGAGGCCATACGAGTGGTGTCGAGACCTAAAAAAAGCCTGACATTGGCTCCAAGGCACTAGCCAGTCACCTAAAATCACCCAACACGGCCTCACAGCTAGGAGCATCTAAGAACTTTTTGCGTTTGTAGTGTTTTTCATAGTCCAACAAATAGCTCTTTTCCCCACTCCTCAAAGAGAGTCCCTATACATGTTGGTGTTATACACCACATAGCATACACACGGAGAGCACCCTCGATTGATCACTATGGCTCCACTATGGCTTTCCTACACCTCAATGATTTGCCCTGAGATACTCCCTGAACATAAAACACTTTCGAAACAAAGTCCACTCTTTTGATAAATTGATCCAAGAGATGATATATAAACCTCACCATATAAACCCCAAGGAACTCAATATCTAGCTCTATGGCTTGGGATACCTCATACTCTCAGCATCGGGCCAATACTCCTTTCGGATCATGTAGCTACTTCAAAATGCAAAACCTTGCGGGGATTAAATGGAGAGTCAAACGAATTCCAATCAACAAACCAAGACTTGCATTTGGCTTCTAGGCATCAAACCCCATCGAGGAAAACTCCAACTTATCAATCCGCAACCATTTCATTTTGCATGAAATTTTGGTCTTTTACGGCGTCTCGGGCTCTTTTCCACTTCAAAATTTGTCTCTAAAATTTGCTCTCAAATGGACTACTAGCTCAAGGAGAGAAGCTCTTGGAGCTCTAATCAAGACAAATCTAATTATAGATCCCTAGAAAGGGTCACAACATCTAGTGAATGGTCAGTCCCCAAGCACCCAAGATAAAGGGAAAAGAGTTTACTAGAGAGAGCTAGCATAAATGAAGATGGAGCTAGCTAGACTGCAAGAGATGGTAAGGAGACCTATGTGCCCACATGTCCAAAGTGTGCATTGTGGCAGAAATCACCTCCCAGCAAAGTGTCAAGACCCTTGGTGGTCTCGGCCTTGTGCCGATTGTGGTAGGTTTGGTCATGATGCCATGCATTGCAAACTTCCATACTCGCAGCCTTACAACCACGCATACCTAGGGAGTCAGCCACCATTGAACTTCTTTGGGAGGGGAGCCCCATTAGCTCTTCCAACACCTAATGATGCAAAACTAGTCATCCCCATGATGGAAATTAATCCCACATGCATACCAAGGCTATGCGGGTCTTTTGTAACCCACCCATTGAGCGATGCACCACCAGTCCACTACGTGCAGGAGCCAAATGATAAAGAGGCATATGTGAACCCTTATATCTCATACAATGAAGAGGGCAATCCAATCCTTATGGACTATCTACCACTGCCAGTGATGGCGTTAGGTAGAGGTAGAGGTAGAGGCTTAGGAGGGTAGACCCAAGAGCCGATTGCCTGTTGGACTTGCGATCACTTGGGGCACATTTCATCGCACTACCCCAAGAGGGAGCAAGCCAACCGAGAAAAGGTTGACCTCGCGCCGAGTGTGGAATTACACATCTATTTGCCAATTGCCTTAGATAGAAACCATCCTCTAGTTTGGTGATTGTGCCATCAGTACTACCATTGGGGCTGTTCGGAGTTGAAACACTCAAAGGAGAGGCTACGCCCATCCTATAGCGTGTTATGACCCAAGCATAGACAAGGTGGGCCGGCATGTCACTGCTAGGGCCTAGCAACCTAAACGCACTCTCAATGGGAAAGAAAAGCGATAGAAAAAGAAAGAAGAAAAGTGAAGCAAAGGTCACGCTTAAAATTGAGAGTGCCACAACACTACCCATAAGGAAGAAAGTCATGGACATAGAGACAGAAACATCCGCTCCTCCGAATACTGCAAAAAAAGGAAGTGCTACGTTCGGGGAGTACCCCAATTCAAAGTGCCAACTCTAAGCCATAGAAAAAGTGAGAAGTGGGTGAGAGAAGCCCAAGAACACTTAAAAGACGTTGAGCCCATCTTGGAGGATGAAATCAATGATCTCTCTAGTGTGAGCATATTGGTTTCACCTATGCAACTAAAGTCAAGAGACATCACTACACCTCAAGCAATGCCAAGTAGACAGAGTTTGAATGCCAGGGCTTGCAAGCTAGCCAAGGCCATTGGCCAAGGAGCGTAGAATCAGAAGATAAGCAAGCAACAAGCAATCTTCTTATGACACTAGTAACCACCTAGTGACTTTGAGCTTAGGAGACCTACTTAGGCAGCATCTGACACTATGGCAAGAGTTGAAACAGTGGGTGGAAAGGTCATTTCAACAAGAGGTAGTTGACTTGCGTGACCATGACACAAGAGGTAGTTGACTTGCGTGACCATGACACAATGACACAAATACCGAGCTTGAATCTACACTTAGTGCCCAAGTCCTTACATGTCAACACTTTCTAGGAAGGCATAGAGATGCATGCAGTATTGCTAGTCCTAGCACTAGGAGACACAACAAGGAAAGGAATCGTAGACATGGGGGCAGGAGTTAGTGTGCTTAGCCAGAAGATAATCTAGGCTCAGGGTGACCCGCCTATTGAGAACGCTAGGTTTAGTGTCATGTTGGCCAATGGGATGAAGGTCAAACCATTTGGAGTGCTAAAAAATTGGCCATTGAAGATCACAAGGGTCCGATTCTCAATAGACTTCATTGTCATGAAGGGAGTCGACTACGATATCCTGCTAGACCAATCATAGATGTGAAATGCACAAGTCATAGAAGACTGGGGCAACGGTCTAATCTTCTTAGAAAATCAAATTAAAGTAGTGAGGGTAGAAATGGACACCTAAAAGACTACACTACTTGGCCTCGACACCATCTCAGCTTTGCTGAAGGGTGACACTCAAGTTAGAAAATCTTACAGACCACTAATGAAGTATATCCCCTGCCCTAAGGATGAGCATGATTAGATACACATATTAGCCACTATCAATCTACCTTTCTTAGACATTGAGGAAATAGAACAAGCTGCTAATGCAATTGGTGAGTGACCAAGACAAACCCTCAGTGCTACTATGCATGATGGCTAGAAACCCTAGTGAATGGTCCACCCCTATCGCATTCCATATCCCCAAAAACAAGTGAGAGCTCCATGAGATCTTAGAGCACTTGGCAGATGAGCTAGCTGGCAACCCAGTTGTTGCTAACCTCAAACCCCTCAAGGAGCTACTGGACAAACCCAAGTGGAGATGGACCAAGGTGCACGATCTAAACTTGATGTACAATTGGGCCTTAGTCACCAATGAGAAAGAAACGGAGCATCAAGGCTTAAGAGGTGACAAGCAGTCGAATGAGGGCAATTCAGATGATGAGTATGAAGACTACAACTCTATGAATGAGGATGGTGCAGAGGAGATCGACACCATAGAATACAACATGGATGGTCGAGTGATTGAGAAAATTAGATTAGACTCAAAGCCATAGAGTGCCAACACATCTAGAATCGAAAGAGGATTTTTCAGAACTGAGTGTGATTGCACTTGGCTAGACCATGTAGGGGTGATAGACTATGAGGAAGCAGGGTTAGTTTAACCACATGCCATGCCACTATTGAGAATGGAGTCACCGTCATTAGGGCTAAAACCACTAGGAGACACCCTATTCTAGCAAAGATGGAGAGTTTTATTTTGAGTCAGAAGTAAGCTCAAACAAGGACCCCAAGATACCTCAACTCCATAGCGCAAAACACACCAAGGGAGAGCTACCTATCCACGTGAGGCGTGGGTGGTTGAAGGAGGAAAGGAAGAGACAAAACTAGGGAGTTGGACGCTAGAGAACAAAAAAAACTTCAAGACCTACCAAGATGATTCATGAAATTCAAGAAAGGAAATAGGGTAGTGATCTTGCTAAGAGCCAAATGACAAGGGCAAGCAAGCACACTTATAAAGGGACCTACCAAAGTAAAAGAGGTTAATTTGGTTGAGGAAGGAGATATGCCCTGATTGGTCTTTATAGCTTATGAATTGAGTGAGCAAGAAAAATCAAGACTCATTGCTTTCCTACTAGAGTACATAGACATCTTCTCTTGGTCACTGAAAGGAGTGTATCCAAGTATGGTGGCTCATAACATCCCCATGACACCTGATGCAATGTCGGTCAAGTAGCGATCATATCCAATGAATCCTAAACATGCTCAAGTGGTCAAGGAGGAGATATACAAACTCTTAAGAGCAAGATTCATCTATGAAATTGAGCACACGAGCTGGGTTTCGCCCATTGTATTCGTCATAAACAATAACAGAAAAATCAAAGTGTGCATTGACTATAAGAAAGTCAATGCTGCTACGAAGAGAGACAACTATACATTGTCGTACACTGAGCACATGCTCAAAAGAGTAGCTGGAAAGAAATTCTATAGTTTTATGGACGACTTCTCATGTTACAATCAGGTGCAAGTGGATCCTGATGATAGGCATAAGACCACATTCGCCACCAAATGGGGTGTCTTTGCCTACATAGTCATGCTCTTTGGGCTGACTAATGCACCGGCCACATTTCAATGGCTCATGTGTACCATCTTCAAGGGCATGCTTTGGTGGGAGTTAGAAGTGTTTTTTGGTGACCTATGTGTTCACTCGAGTTGGAAAGAACACCTAAACAAACTCTACGAAATCTTTGAACAATGCAGACTATATCATCTCTCGTTGAATCCCCTTAAGTGTGAGTTTTGGGTGAAGCATGGATGCATCCTAGGGCACGTTGTATACAAGAATGGCATTGCCACCACTGACTTCTCAAAAGTTAGGGTGATTGTTGAGCTTCCACCTCCAACCAACTACAAGGGAGTTTAGTGCTTCCTAGGGCATATAGGGTACTATTGATGATTTGTATTGAACTATGCATTAATCGCTAGACCACTCTACAAATCACTGATAATATTCAAATGGACTGAGAAATACTAACATACATACGAAGAATTAAAGAGGGATTTGACAATTGTGCCAATACTATGAGCCCCAGATTGGACCATAACCTTCCATGTCCACATTGACGCCTCGAAGTTTGCCATGGGAGTAGTGTTGTGCTAGCTTGACAAACACAATTTAGACTATCTCGTGAGTTTTACTAGTAAACAACTCACGGACACCGAAATGAATTATTCCACTATGGAGAGAGAAGATTTTTCCATGGTGTTTGTTGTGAAGAAATTTTGGCATTATTTGTTGGCTACGCCTTTTACTTTCTTTGTCAACCATCAAGATTTGCTCTATCTTGTTAATAAACCTTGTGCTATAGGACACATTGCTTGATGGTTACTTTTGATGTTAGAATTTGACTTCTCTATGGTTGTGCGCAAGAGAAAACAACATTACATGGCTAACCACATGCCCCGCATACCCAAGAGAAGTCACCACTGATGGACAGGGTATCGCCCAATGATTTGCTAGATGCAAATATCTTTAATCTATATGGTGAGAAAGATTTGTTTAGAGATGACTTGATGCTATATTGGGTAGATGACATAGTCCAAGTTCTTGAATATGGACTACCTGAAAGACCCCTTTTCAACTTAGGCTACTCATCCTTAAGATGCAACCCTATCAATTTACAGTGGGGCAACTTTATAGGTTGGGGCAAGATGGCTTACTATGTAGATACATGTGTGAGCGTGAAATGCATGATGTACTTGTTGCAGAAGCACACAATGGAATTGTTGGAGGACACTTCAACAATGGAGACGCGACAACCCACAAGGTGCTGCAGTCTCAACTGTGGTGGCCTACACTTTTCTAAGACGTAGCGTGATTTATAAAGCACTATGATGAATGCCAATGGACCAAGGTACCTGTTCGCAATGACAATATGGATTTGACTCCAAATATTGCAAGATAGCCTTTGAAAAATGGGAAAGAATGAGTCACTAGAAAGCATAGACTACATATCACTAGAAAGCATGAGTCACTAGAAAGAATGATGCTAGAAACACATCTAAGTTCTTGTGGAAGCAGGTGATCTTGCAATTTGGCTGCCCCATTGAGCTAGTTAGTGATCAAGGCATGCATTTCATCAATGAAGTGATTGCTCACCTCCTATCTATCTTTCTGATCGTACATAAAAAATTCTCATCTTACTACCCTCAAATGAATGGCCAAGCAGAATCTACGAATAAGATATTAGTAAATGTCTTGACCAAAGTTGTATCTACTTTGCACAATGACTGGGATAACAAGTTGATGGCAACCTTGTGGGCCTATCAAATAGCCTATAAAACAGCTATAGGACAGGCTCCCTTTAGGTTGACCTATGGAGCTGATGCCATTTTATCAATAGAATTCTTTATTCCTAGCATGAGAGTGGCCACTCATGAGAGATGGAATGGGAAGGTGGTATGGACAAAAAGCCTAGTTGAGCTAGAATACTATTGAAGACTCGACTTCTAGCTACCCATGCACTAATTTGCGAGAAGGCATGTGTGATGTAAGAGCTAGTTTGACAAGCATGTCAAGCAGCGAGACTTTGATCAGGGTGACCTCATGTTATTATACTAAGTGAAAGGCCACAAGCAAAATATGCAATTTAGGGTATTGGGGCCTTTTCCAGTTTGCGCAATTAGCCAAACTGGCAATGTAGAGCTCGAGACCCTACATGGAGAGGGCATAGGCTTCTTTAATAGTAGCCATATAAAGAAGTACTACCCTCCCATACATCCACTACACGAGCCTCCCATGCTAAAGTCCCCTGTGAAAGTTTGAGTTGCCACAATCACAGAGTTTGAAGATGATGATGAAAAAGTAGTAAAATTGGCTTACCTCCACATAACAATCACTACCCAATGAGCACATACTTTTGACACATTGATCGATGATGGAGGCAATTTCAACATCTCAACTCATAATCATTGGTGGGCTCAAATTGGTTGACCACAACTACAGCCCATGAGCACTACACTCATTTCTTTTTGGGGTCTATTGGTAGACTTAGATTCCAAATTAGGTTCAACTTATTATTTTGTTCCCTCACCTTATCTTTTTTTTGTATGTTATCAATATGTTATATCTTTTTTTTTAACTAATCCTCATAATATTTCCAAAATGTGAAACCTAGATGGTATATATTAAGTAGTAGAAATAGGGTCTCTAACTCAAAGGGGAGCCACTATTAAATACTTGAAAAAACGAGTACTTGCTTTGACAAATTTTTTGTCTCTTATTATTATACACGGTTTTAAAATAACTAGGTAAGGGAAACAAAAAAGTATATCAAAATCACATATATAAAAGTGATATAAAAAAGGCTAAACTAACTCTTCAATAATTTTTTATTGATCAATTGAAAAGTAATCGTAGGACCATTCTTTGTATTTTAGGGTTGGTGATACAAAATAAGAGTTGCACAAAATGCTAAGGTAATACCTGAAAGGTGAGAAGGATCGAAGCTTGCACGCGAGCTATGGCAGGAGAGCAAGAGCAAGAAAGAGAGAGACAAGAAATGGGAACTCCAACAGTCACAATGTGTGACCGGGCCTTCCTTTATTCAAACTGTCACTAAAAGAATAATGAATAAAGTGACGTGACGGGCACCTGCCACCTGTAGTGTGCAGTGGCGGGTATTGTCAATGTAGTAATACACGGGGCGGCACGGCGGAGGCGCCTTTACCCCCAACAACCTCCCACTTAAAGGTGAATCTGCCCTAGTGAGAGAGAAAAGAAAAAGAAAAGACAGTACAAATGTACATAGGTACAAGGGATGAGGAAAGGCGACATCTCATCTAACGCCCATCAACCTCCTGAGGAAGGCAAAGCGCTCAGTAATGAGGCTCTTCGTGAGCAGATCTGCAGGATTCTCGTCAGTGGAGATCTTGACAAGGTCAACAGACCTGTCCTCCACGACACCACGTATGAAGTGATACCTCACCTCAATGTGTTTCGTCTTCTCATGGAAGACCGGATTCTTAACCAACTGAATGGCACTCATAGAATCCAAATGCAGTGTAGGTGTAGCATCAATCCCAAGGTCAGCAACTAGATGGCCTAACCATATGGCCTCCTTGCAAGCCTCAGTGGCTGCAACATACTCGGCCTCAGTGGTAGACAAAGCCATACACTTCTGAACCCTGGACATCCAAGAGACAGCCCCTCCAGCATAGGTGAATACATAGCCAGAAGTGGACTTCCTACTATCTGCATGTCCTGCATAATCGGAGTCAATGTACCCCACGACCCCTGTATCCTAGCTGCCATAGCAAATACACATATCTACTGTGCCCTTCAGGTACCTCATGATACCCTTCACGGCATCCCAATGTCTGCTGCCAAGTGTAGCCATATAGCGTGCCACAACACCAACTGCATGTGCAATAGCTGGACGAGTGGCTATCATGGCATACATCAAACTGCCCACGGCTGAAGCATAAGGGATCTTGGCCATCTCGGCCCTCTGCTCATCTGTCTGCGGATAATCGGCCTGTGATACCTTCACATAAGAAGGTAATGGACAGCCAATAGGCTTTACGTCCTGCATGCAGAAGCGCTCAAGGACTTTATGAATGTACTCCTGCTGTGAGAGATACAAAAGCCCCTGATGTCTATCGCGCTTAATGCGCATCCCAAGTATATGTGAGGCCTGTCCCAAATCCTTCATCTCAAAGCTCTTCTTCAACTGAGATTTAAGAGCATCTATCTCACCATGAGCTTTCCCTACTATCAGCATATCATCAACATAGAGTACCAAGATAAGCAAACTGCCATCACGGGTTTTCTTCTGTAAAGACACGGATCCATAGCACTCCTGTTGTAGCCCTGTGACTGCATAAAGGCATCAAACTTATGATACCATTCCCTAGGTTTCTGCTTTAAGTCATACAAGCTCTTCTTCAACTTGCACACTAGGTACTCCCTGCCAGGTTCTGCAAAGCCCTTAGGCTGATCCATATAGATCTCATCATGCAAGTCCCCATGTAGGAAAGCCGTCTTGACATCCATCTGATATAGATCTAAGTCAAGCTGTGCAACCAAACCCAAGACTAAGTGCAGGGTGGTCATCTTAACCACACGAGAGAAGACCTCATCAAAGTCCACACCATGTTCCTGCTTAAAACCCTTTGCTACCAATCTAGCCTTGTATGCCGGCTTGGGGTGTCCAGGGGTACTTTTCAGCTTGTACATCCACTCGCATGGCAAAGCCTTCTTGCCCTTAGGCAAGGCAACCAAATCCCAAGTCTCATTCTTATGCAAGGAGTCTATCTCAGACCGCATAGCCCTCTCCCAGGAGTGACTGTCACCCCTGCGCATAGCCTCATCATAAGTGAAAGGCTCTCCTGCATCTGTAACCAAAACATAATGCATAGAGGGCTGAAATCTGTTAGGTGGATGTCTGTCTCTAGCAGACCATCTCACCGCAGGCTCTGCTGCATGTCTAACTGTCTGTCCAACACCTTGGCCCTGTGGAGGAACTGCTGTAGGCTGTACTACTAGCTGTGCTAGAGCTCTAGGCTCCTCCTGAAAGATCACTCTGCGGATCTCAACCACCTTCTCAGGCTGCCTGTGCATCTTGTCTTCATGGAAGACGACATCATGGCTGTGTACTATTTTCCGTACCTGCGGATCCCATAGGCGATAGCCCATCTCTCCTGACTCACCATAGCCAAGGAATATGCATTTAATGCTCTTTGGATCCAATTTACTCCTCTTGTCCTTGGGCACATGGCAGAATGCCTCACATACAAAGACACGGAGATGCGCATAAGAGGGTGGCTTACCAGCCCAAACTTCCTTTGCAACCTGGAAATCCAATCCACTAGAAGACGATCGGTTTATGACATGCACTCCCGTACTAACTGCCTCAGCCCAAAAACTCTGGGGTAGGCCTGCATGGCTAAGCATAGAGCGCACACGCTCCTGAATAGTCCTGTTCATGCACTCAGCCAAACCATTCTGGGGTGGGGTGTAAGGGGCGGTCAACTGATGCTTAATACCCCTGTCATCACAAAACTGCTCAAAAGCACGTGAGACATATTCTCCCCCATTGTCAGTCGTAAGGCATTTCAGCCTATACCCAGTCTGGTTCTCAACAAGAGCAAGCCATCTCTAAAAAATTGCCAAGACATCGGACTTTTGCTTTATGGGATAAGCCCACACTTTCCTAGAAAAATCATCAATGAAGGTAACAAAGTACTTCGCGCCACCCATAGACATGCAAGGCATAGGCCCACAAACATCGGAATGCACTAATGCCAAGGGCTCACTCATGCGTGGCCTACCCGATTTCTTATGCGTAGACCTATTCTGCTTACCATAAAGACAATGATCACACGAGTCAAAACGTGCATAGTCCAAAGGCGGAAGATACTGCAAACCAGATAACATTTTCATTCCCTTCAAAGACATATGCCCCAAACGGGCATGCCAAAGTGATACATGTGGGATAGAGCTTACTGCCAAAACATGGTCTACAGAAGTCCCAGATACAACAAGAGGATAGAGGCTGCCAGCCTTGGCGCCTCTAGCAAGCACAAGTCTGCCTTTGGTAATTTTCCAGGCAGAATCCCCAAAACAGACATGAAACCTTGCATCATCCAACTGTCCTGCAGACATAAGACTGCGCGTAAGCGCAGGTACATGACGTACATCCCTGAACAAAAAGGAACTGCCATTGGAAAACTGCAAACAACTGAATATCTCCACAGCCCACAATATCAAGAGACCTGTCATCTCCAAGTCTGACTGATCCAGATACAATACGGTAAGAGTGAAACCACTCACGGTAAGGCATCACATGGAAGGATGCACCTGAATCCAATAACTAGCACTGTGCATACATACTAGATGTCTCAGTCAAGTGTGAAGCATCAGAAGAACTAGCTGCAAGTATAAACTCATCACCACCATCGGACTCCTCAGTCTGCGTGACATTAATTTCCTCAATCTTGACGCTGGACTTCGCAGATACTATGCTGCGACGATCAGAGGACTTCTCTTGCACTTTATCTTTCCCCTTATCCTTGCGCTTCTCATTGCGCAACTCATGACACTGTGGTCTAATATGGCCCTTTTTCCCACAATAATGACAAGTGACATTTGCATTGCGCCCATGTGACTTACTACGCGACTTGCCACGAGATTTAGACCGACCCTTCTGCGAGTCACGCCCTCGGCCATTACCACGGTCATACCTGTCATTCCTGCCTCTAACTGTCAAAGCATGACTACCACGAGAGGCATCCAAGTTTTTGCGATTCACCTCTTTCTGAAGAAGAGCACTCTCAACATCTGCCAATTTTAGAGTAGCACTAGAGGCACAAAGAGCAGTGCGGAATACATCCCATGACTCATTCAGAGTCCCAAGCAAGAAAAGAGGAGTTACTTCCTCTCCAAAGGTGATATCCTACGAAGTCAGGTTCTTCAGTATAGCATGGAACTGGCTCAAGTGAGCAGACATAGTCACATTATCCTTCATGCGCAGATCCATAAGCTGCTTCAACCAGTACATCTGACTTGCCGGACTTTTCTTATCATAAAGATTCTTGATCTTATTCCATAGATCCCATGCACTCTGTGCTTCCTCAAATACATTATAATGTACCTGTTCAGTGAGAGACAATACAATCGTGGACTTGCATAGCTCATCAAGTTCAAGCCAGTCGTCATTGTCCATAGTTTCAGGCTACTCCCCACTCAACCGAAGTGGCTTAATCTGAGATTTCTGCACCAAAACCTGCCATATTTGACTCTTCCAGTAAGATTAGTTGGTACCATCCAACTTTGTAATGTTAAAGATGGCACTATCATGCGAAGATGACGCCATTATGCAGGCTGGAAATGCCCAAACAGTCCAAAATTGCTTGTTGTTTTATTGCAGAAACTGCCCAAAAATGACCAAAACGGGGTCCAAAGGGCGAGCAAAGTGTGCCAAAAGTTGCTGCCCACTTAGTACTAGGTGCGGTACACCAAATCAAGATATTTCAGCATGAAAAGTACACCTTAGTCCACCAATAAGTGCTTGCTGTAATAAATTGCAGGTATGCAGTCTAGAGAGCAAACTGTCCCAAAATAGGATCCAATGTCAAGCAAACAATGCTAGGTCCAAAGCTGGCATGAAATGGACATAAGCAAGGCCAATGACAGTGAAAAGAACATGATCTCAACACCGAAGCATGTCAAAATAACATCTGCCAGTGAAAGGCACACCCCCAGACACTCTAGGCAAAGTGTTCCTGTAACTGCCAAAACTTGACACAAATAGGTGTCTGCTCAAAGAGAAAGATCCAAATATGAGACTCAGCTCATAAGCATCTTGTGAACCAAGATTACATTAATGCATATCCATAAAGATCGGAGTAAGATCCCAAAGTCTCAATGCGTATGTAGTTGCTCAAGACATAAACTGCTCCAAATACATGTAAGTGCTCCAATAGCATGCAACTGTCAAAGGTCAAGCAAGCATGTAAAATGCTCCCACTAGCACAAAAGACGTACAAAGCGAGCTCAGAAGCTCAAACCACCCAAGAGAAAGCACCAGTGATAAGTGACCTTGTCAATGCATCAAGCGCATCCAAGAGAGCATGACATACATGAAGCACCGGTCGTATTAACCATGAAGTAATACATAAGCCCAAATAAGCTCTCGGTCAACTCAATGACATCCAAATAGCAACCAAGATCAGTGATCAAGTAAGCCGGGAATGCTCAAATACATCCAAATCCAAGCTCCAAATGTCGATATGGCATACACGAACCAAATAGCATATGTCACGAACCAAAGCATGTAATGCAAAAGCCTAACTGTCAAGCAGAGACATGAGGCATAGGCGGTCCACGAGCATGCCAAGTCATCCAAATGCCAGTGAAGATGGAGCTAATGCGAAGCTCAAAAGCATCCCATAATCTCATACATATGCTCCAAGTCGTCCCCAAATGTCAGAGACATCATGCCAAAGCTCAAAGCATACATTCGGTATCGGTAGGTAAGTGCCAAAGCATGTAAAGTACCTTCAGCCCACTGTTATTCCAACATGTATTTACTGTTCTAAACAGTAGATTTCAGCCCCGTATTCAAGCCAAAATCGCTCCAAGTCATCCCCAAATGTCAGAGACATCATGCCAAAGCTCAAAGCATACATCCGATATCGGTAGGTAAGTGCCAAAGCATGTAAAGTACCTTCAGCCCACTGTTATTCCAGCATGTATTTATTGTTCTAAATAGTAGATTTCAGCCCTGAATTCAAGCCAAAATCATGGTCAAACCAAATGCATACATCCCCAATACATCCGGGTAGGAAGTAGACCGCATACGGGCATCAAATAGCTCCAATGGAATGAGGCATAAGCAACAAATGTCAGTGTCAGGGGTGCTGCCCTGTTTCCAACACTGTTATGAAGTAAATGATAGTTTCAAAACTGAGAATGATCAGCTCCCAACCTCAATGTCAAGCCAAATCATCAAAATGACATCCAAAAATGGCTCAAATGCCCTCCAAATAGGCCAATGATGAGTGCTCCATGAGCAACAAAGCATTCAGCTGTAAAATGTGGAGGTCAAAGTCTGAAAATGGGTACCATATTTAGCGTGTTGAGGCCTGGAGTGCTGCTTTAATCAAGTGGCTGAATGTTGAGTGTGGG
Organism: Lygodium microphyllum; assembly: GCF_053477565.2. Classification (NCBI taxonomy): domain Eukaryota; kingdom Viridiplantae; phylum Streptophyta; class Polypodiopsida; order Schizaeales; family Lygodiaceae; genus Lygodium; species Lygodium microphyllum. The sequence continues at coordinate 95,784,864 of NC_141145.1, read as the reverse complement.
GGGCTCAATGATGGCCCAAGGTAGGCACATACCAAGCCATGAAGGCCCAATGCAAAGGGGAGGGAAGATATGAGCTATGGAGCTCAAGAAGAGTGGCTGCCCTTTGTTCCTGCCCTGTTTCAAACTGAGAATACACTCAAATGCCTGCAAATGCTGAAGCAATACCTCAAGGGCAAGGCCCTGATGAAGCTCAAGAAGGCCGGGATGGAGCTCGGGAAGCCGGGGAGAGTCGGGAGCTCAAGAGGTCAGCTATGGCTACCGAGATGGAGACCCAATGCGTGAAGCGAGTCGATGCGAAGGTTAGGAAGCACCGAGTCAAGCTCGAGCAAGAGAATGCCAAGCTCTGATACCAGCTGAAAGGTGAGAAGGATCGAAGCTTGCACACGAGCTATGGCAGGAGAGCAAGAGCAAGAAAGAGAGAGACAAGAAATGGGAACTCCAACAGTCACAATGTGTGATCGGGCCTTCCTTTATTCAAACTGTCACTAAAAGAATAAAGAATAAAGTGACGTGACGGGCGCCCACCACCTGCAGTGTGCAGTGGCGGGTACTGTCAGTGTAGTAATACACGGGGCGACACAGCAGAGGCGCCTTTACCCCCAACAATACCAAACTCTTTGGTTGGATAGGAGTTGGATTCTACTATTCTATCAATAAGCATTACAACAAATAAAATCAAAACATTTATAGATTCTACATAAATGAGAAATTGTGTGGTGGTGCCTACAAAATCAACATTTGCTATAAGGTGAAATGAGGATATATAAGTAAAAATCAATCTTGACACGAAAGCAAAATGAATTACATTAGCAAATGATACTACCTGATGGAATATCAAATTCTACTAGGATGAACATTTCTGATAGGTGCTAACCAAACCTACTTAAGAAAATAGAAATGCTTCACTTTCCAAGGCAAACTATCACAATATTTGATAAAAAAGGAAGGGTTTACTTTTTAAGAGCTCAATAGTTGCTTAAGATCAACGATATTCTTTTCACTCATGAAAAACTACACAATCATGAAAAACTACTTGTTTAGAGTCTAATAAAGGAGAATGGAGTAGATCTCTTCACCAAAAATTGTGCAAAGGATCTCTTTGAATCCATCTTCAAAGATTGGCTATTGGGCAGAGGATGTAGTTCACTTGCAGCAGCAGAGTAGATGGACATTGAGGGGGGCTACTAGATATGCTCAATCCATGGTGTTCAAAGTTGTAAGGCCCCCATCATGAGAAAAAGTCAATTGTGAGCCTAAACACTGGTTGGGTCTTGAACTATGTGTTAGATGAGGTCTATGTGATCGAGTGGCAAAAAGGTCACCTTTGTACATCTAGCCTTTGTGTTAGATAGAGTAATTAGGCTTGTCGCAACTTGAGACACATTACATTGAATTAGGGGAGTGTGGGAGTTACTAGTGTCCCCTATTTTGGGTTCAAGGACTACTAAAGTGGCCCTTTGCTAGGGGGAGGGTCCTAGGGGGCCAATGGCCCTGTTAAACAAAAGTCCAATGACAGCACCATTGGTACAATGATAAAAGGGAATATTCACTAGAATATTCTTGGCCAACTAGAGAAATGTCATAATATGCTCAATTAGATCAACCCAACTATCTTCTCAAGCTATAAAATGAAGACCTCTCCAAAGCCATCATTAATCTATCTTTCACCTAGCCAAAGTTCTTCTAGCTAACCTTAAGCTCTTCACCTATCATCTATCTAGATTGGTATCTAAGCTTCATAGTGGAAGTAACGAGTGGATAGATCCATATTTGTATTAGTCTATTTGGAATTAAAGAAGTATTTATTCTCCTCATATTCATTGTGTACTCTCAACTCCTTGCTTAGATTCCATTCACTGCTCCATGTAATTTTGACACTATAGAAGTATAAAGAATAGATTGACCCCAACCACTAGTTTTATCAAATCATGGAAGTCTCATAAGTTGAAATCTTTGTCATTTCAATAGAAATGTGAACCACAACAATAACAACCCCATGTTTGCTACTCAAGCACAATAGCAGATCCTAAAGGGAAATAGTCATGGGCAAAAGGACATCCAAATCTAACGAGTCAAGAATACCTCCAAACCATCCAAGGATCCAACTGCATGATTATTCTAACCTACTACCATAATTAAATCCATAAGCCCTATAATTATGGCTTCAAAAAACCAAAGTTGATCCTCAACAGTATTAGCCTTAGGGCTTCAACCAAATTTGCTATCTAAGCTAGGGAACAAGTCCCCAATACTTCCATAAAGAGGGATGTAAACTTTAAAACAATGAACACAAGCAATTCAATAAAATCACACGTAGTGCTCTTTTTGACAAAAATCTCCCCTTAATTTAAAGCCTCAATTGATGAAAATATATATTATGGAGATGGCAAGAGACAAGAAGAATTAAACAATAATTAATTGCCACAAGGAACTCCAAAATAAAAGAAAGTTGCTTGCATATGTAGCAATTTATGCAAACCTTACAAGTCAATTCCTATAGAATATTCCTCACTTGGCCATTGAGATGGGTAGAGTAAGAAGATATTTATGCATGATGTCCAAAAATAGTATACACATGCATCATATCCTAAAAGCTAAAGCTGAGGAGCTTCATTTGATTTACTAGTTTTACACTAAAAATGATGTAGAAAACTTGGGGCAAGTCCAAACACTAGAAATGAAAGTAGAAGCCTGGCAAAATGCATTCAATCAAAACTCATACACTATGTGAGCTTCAAGCTCACAAAGCTTGGGGCTGGGCTAATGATTCTCACTGAAGAAAGATGGGCTATTTGGGTCTCCAAGAATACTCCAACATATGTAGTTTCCACTTCCTTATGAATACTTGCAACTATACAAAATGTCAAACTACCTAAACTAGTCTAAGATCACCCTTTGTTGAATAAATTCCTGATAATATTGGGGCTTAAAAGCTGTCTATAACTAGTCTTATATATTTACCTTATGCTTACAACATGTACATTGCAAGTGATAAGCCACCCATCACTATCATCTTTGTTCCTTGTTCTTTACTATGATAGAATAATAAAGGGAAGGCAAGTCACACATTGTGATTGTTAGAAGTTTCCACTCATTGGTCTTGCTCTCTTTTTCAAACCTCCATAAGTTTTGCTCTTGCTTCCACTTGTGCTCTTCTCACTCTCACTCCTACTCACCCTTTCAACTAGTATCAGAGTGGTCATTTAAGGAGCTTTATGTCAAGATTGTGGGAGAGAAGGAAGGAGTCTCACTTGTAGCTTTCTTACTTGCACAATGGGGGAATACACACACAGGTGGAGGCTAAAAACAATTTTTCCTCTTCTTAGTTGTGTAAGCCAAAAAGAACTCAACTACATAGAAATAGAAGAACCATATATATGGGTCTCAAACCAAACTCAACTAACTAAAGTGGCATACTAACTGAGCCACGAACTAGAGTAGATAAGGATAGCTGTCATCTAGCTATTATTCATGGGTGGTGTACCAACCGCATCTACAGCTAACAAGTCGGTGACATAAATGCACAACGGTCACCCTGGCATATCACGACTGGAGCTCGATATCCCAACACTCCCCCTCGAGCTCAATCCCAATTCCTGCACACCAAGTAGGTCTCTGAACTTGCGCAGCTTCTCTGCGCCCAATGCCTTCGTGAATATATCAGCTACCTGATCCTCTATGCTGACATAAACTAGATCAATAAGACCTAGTAAAACCCTCTCCCGCACATAGTGATAATGCATCTCAATGTGCTTTGTTCTAGCATGATAGACTGGGTTATTTGCCAAGTGTATACCGCTCATGTTGTCACAATAAATGACAACTGGCCCATCTGTATGTTGATGCATATCATAAAATAGCTTATGCAACCAAGCTACCTCACATGCAGCCATTGCTACACCCCTGTACTCAACCTTTGTGCTCGACAAGGCAAGTGTAGGCTGTTTCTTGTTGCTCCAAGTGACTGCAACACTCCGAAAAGAGAACACATATCCACTGGTAGATCATCTATTAGAAATACTACCAGCCCAATCAGCATCAGTGTATCCATGCAACTGTATCTGAACCCCAGTCTCATAAAATAGTCCATACTGCAATGTGGACTTCACATACCTGAGTATGCATCTAGCCGCATCCAAATGCGGTTTCCTTGGATCCTGCATAAACTGACTTACCAATCCAACAGCACAACTCAAATCTGGCCTGGTAATAATCATATAAATCAAACTTCCTACTATGCGTCTGTACAAAGTAGGGTCTTCGAGAAGCTCACATGCATCTGTACTTAGCTTCACATTCTGCTCCAAAGGAACTGAAATAGGCTTACAGTTTGTCATCCCATATTTGGACAACATGTCCAATCCATACTGCCTCTGCAAGAGCCGTATCCCACTAGGTGATCTAATCACCTCAATGCCCAAGAAATAACGCAGCTCTCCCAAATCCTTCATCTCAAACTTCTGCTTCAATAGCATTTTCACATGAAGGATATCTTCATCACTATCACCTGTGATAATCAAATCATCAACATAAATGACAAGCAGCATAATACCTTTCTCTGTTTTTCTCACATAAAGTGAGAAATCTGCCTTGAAAATTTGAAAGCCAATAGTGACAAGATATTGTCCTATCTTGTCAGACCATGCTCTAGGTGCTTGCTTCAAGCCATACAAGGCTTTCTTTAATCTACAAACAAACTCAGGATGAACAGTATGCACATAACCTGGTGGCTGCTCCATATATACCTCTTCTCGCAAATCACCATGCAAGAATGCATTCTTTACATCCATCAGATGTAAAGACCATTGCTTTGATGCGGCCATAGCAATGACTGCTCTTATGGTTGCCATCCTTGCAACTGGACTGAATGTTTCTTCATAATCAATGCCATATGTTTGTGCATACCCCTTGACTACTAATCTTGCCATCTGCATTATGCTTCACCTTATAAACCCACTTACAACCAATTCCATTCTTATCTTTGGGCAAAGGTAAAAATTCCCATGTAGCATTTGCTTCCAAGGCATCCATTTCTTCATCCATGGATTTCTCCCATTTTTCTTTTCCCATGGCTTGCTCAAAAGAAGTGGGTTATGGTTCCTGTATCACTTTGACCATATAGGCATAGTGAATGGCTGTAAATCCATCATATTTCAACCTATCCATAGGATACCTAGCTTTGGTAGACCTGCGCAAAGTAGGTTCACTCCCCGGTGCTCTCAAAACATCCCTGGTCTTCCTTACTCCAGGTGTAACAATAGAAGGAATACCCAACTCATCGTTAATGCTCTATTTTGAGCCACTGGATTCACCATCCACATAAGAGTGACCTACATTCACATCAAATATGGGTTGATCTATCTTCTCTTTTCCTTTTCGTGAAACCTGCATACCACTATTTGCATTGTTTTGAGGAGATTCTCCTGATCTCAATTTGCATGTCCATGGCGAAGAATGTGAACCACTGCTAGAGGATATTCCAGATCCACTAATATTTTGTGACTGCTGCTGTGAATTCTGTGCAGCATTACCATTTTGTGCATCTACATCATCAATCACATTTACTAGTTTATACCAGCTACTCATCTCATCAAAAACAACATCTCTGCTCACTGTAAACTTACGAGTAGAAGGGTTATAGCATCTGTACCCTTTCTGCTCAGGGAGTAACCAATAAAGATGCACTTCTCAGCTTTTGGATCCAACTTGGATATCAACTCATCTGGCACATGAACATAGGCAATGCAACCAAAAATCTTCAAATGAGAAATATCTGGTTTCCTACCAGTATACCTCTCCTCTAGAGTCATCCCATGTATTGCTACAATGGGAGTCATGTTCATTATGTAGACTGCTGTAGCAACTGCTTCAGCCCAGTAAAAATCTGGCAAGTCTTTTTCGTTGAGCATGGCACAAGATACCTCTCCAATATGCCTATTTTTCATTTCTGCAATTCCATTTTGTTGTGGGGTATGACTGCATGAATATTGCTGCTTTATGCCATGCTCCTGCAGGAACCTTGCAAACTCATTTGAGAGGTACTCTCCCCCTCCATCTAACCTTAGGCATTTTATTTGCAAGCCTGTTTCGTTTTCAACCATAGCTTTAAGAGTTTTGAAATGCCCAAACACTTCACTTTTCTTTTTCATAAAATACACCCAACCTTTTCTGCTATAGTCATCAATAAAAGTGACAAAATAATGACAGCCTCCAATAGATGTAGCTTTAGTAGTCCACACATCAGAGTGGATTAATTCCAATGGCTTCTTACTCTCTTGAACATATCTAGGAAATGGTTTCCTTGCCTGTTTTCCAAATCGACAGGCTTCACATACCTTATGCATTTCTGCAACCTTGAATTTAGGCAATCCTGCAATAATATTTTGGGCCTGCATTGATTTAAGTCGTTGTACATTAACATGACCAATGCGTTTATGTCAGATATCAATATCTGCAACTACACTGGTCCCATGTGCAAACATTGCTGCACTCAATTCAGGCATGTCTGCATCCAACGTAAACATTCTGTCCTTCTTTCCTTTTGCTATCAAGCGACCTTTATTTTTCATATCCTCAACAAAGCATCCATGAGAATTAAATCTGACCTGCAAGCCCTGCTCAACCATTTGACCAATAGAAACCACGTTCTTGGTGATATTCGGGACATGAAATACATCCGACAGGTATTTCTTTTTCCCATCCTGCATAGACAAAGGAATTTTTCCAATCTACACAATAGGATGTGCAATATCATCACCAGTCTCTACAAATCCTGGTTTTTTCATTTTCCTTGCATCCTGCATCCATTCTGCATGACTTGCCATGTGGTTTGATGCACCTGAGTCAACATACCACACATCGTTGCTTTCTTCTGCACTTGTCACAGAATTGGTCATGTGCTGCACCATAAACAAATGCTCATTTTTGTCATCACCCTGTCTACTAGAAGATGCATAATTCCCTTGTTGCAATTTTTCATTCATGATGTCATTTTACTTTTTATAGCAGTCTTTAGTCATATGATCCATTTTACCACAGTAGTAGCATTCAACATTGATGTTTGCATTTTGGCCTCTTTGCCATCCACCACGACCTCTTTGGCTCCCCCTGCCTCTAGAGTTACCACGTCCTCCTCCATAGGACTGGTTTTCTTGAGTTTACTGCATATTCTGATTTCTACCACGGCCTCCTCTACCTCTGCCTCTACCTCTTTCCGCATTTGAGTAGAAGACAATTTCCTTTGAAGTTCCTCCTGAAGAAGATGCACCACCATTTCTCTACTCCTCAGAAATTAGAAGAGCAATCAACTCCTCAAAATCAGGAAATCTTTCACGGACGGAAATGGACGTTCGAAACTGTGCAAAATCCTTTCCTAGACCATTCAAGGTCACAGAAACTAAATCATCATCTTCCACTGGCGACCCAATGGAAGCAAGTGCATCTGCAATCTTCTTCACCTTCATGTGGTAGTCATTGATGCTCATACTTTCTCCTTGCATATTGTGCAACTCTTGCTTGAGCTGCATTTTCCTGGCTTGCGTATTTGTGCTATACATTTTTGACAAAGTATCCCATGCCTCCTTTAGCGTACTTGCATCCTGAATATGCACAATCATAGAGTCTGAAATACTGATAGACAGCCAGTACATAACTTTTCTGGCTCTCTCATGCCATCCTTTAAATGCTTGCATTTGCTGTTGATTGGGAACATCAGGAAGAACTGGTTCTTCTTCATTTCTTGCAACAATTCCCAATATCATTTTCCCATAAGGAAATTTGTCATTCTAAACTTCCATGCTTGGAAGTTGTTCTTGTCAAGTTTTTCGGTGACAATCTGTGAAAGAGAATCAGACGCCATTACAGAACACTGCAAAAAATTATGTCACTACAAAAAACACAGCTTCAGCCTCATAAGGGCAAATCTGCAAAACTGACGAAAGTGGTATTTGACCATGCAGTCACTTCCTAGTGACGATTTTGCATCAACAGGCAACAAGGATGATTCTGTAACTCCCAATGTCTCTGCGCACAGGCATACGATGCAATTTCTACAGTAACTTTTCACTGACCTGTAGAACAGTGATCGCACAGCATAAAACATGGCCTTTTCCTGAGTGCGTGCGGAAGACTTCCGCCTCCAAAACAGGCCTTGAAATGGCCTCGAATTAAAAAAACAAGGCAACCAAGGGCTAAAGCCTACTCCCACAGTATATACTGCCCTCTTGCTACACCGCGAAGGGCCTCTCAATCTGAGACAATGCACTCTTGCACTTTCCGACTGTGCTACCTGCAGAGACGCTCCCAAACTCGAAAAATGAAAGCAACACTGGTCCTCTTACCAGAACACCGCGAACTTGGTTTGCTTTCTTGAGCTCCTTACCACGAACCAGGCTCTGATACCATGTCAAGATTGTGGGAGAGAAGGAAGGAGTCTCACTTGTAGCTTTCTTGCTTGCACAATGAGGGAATACACACACAGGTGGAGGCTGAAAATAGTTTTTCCTCTTCTTAGTTGTGTAAGCCAAAAAGAACTCAACTACATAGAAATAGAAGAACCCTAGATATGGGTCTCAAACCAAACTCAACAAACTAAGGTGGCATACTAACTGAGCCACAAATTAGAGTAGATAAGGATAGCTGTCATCTAGCTATTATTCATGGGTGGTGTACCAACCGCATCTACAGCTAACAAGTCGGTGACATAAATGCACAACGGTCACCCTGGCATATCACGAGTGGAGCTCGATATCTCAACACTTTAGTCATTTCACTTTAGCCCCAAGAAAGAGAGCTTCAACCCCTTCTTCCATAGCATCCATGTCTTCGATCATATGGGGTAAATATCCACTCCCCACCTTTTCCAGCTTGTTTCTCACCCTCTCAGAGAACCTTTGATCAATACCAACAAGAGGGTCAATTAATAGTAGTTAAAGACCTAAGACAATAGCAACAATTTTTAGTGTAGGAGGCCTAGCTTGCTCAATTTGTATCAGTCATTTTTCTCAATACTTCTTATAGTCTTTTCTTAGTTATTGAATACTTCTTCCAACACTTTTGGCTCAATATTTTTGGCATCATTTGGGAAAGAAATCATCAACCATTGATTGTCATTTGTAGATATACTTGTAATTCACAATTCAAGACAACAAGCATTTGAATATTTATGCTTCGTTGATGCTTATTCACCAAGATTTTTATGTTGTAATGATGCATTAATGCTTGGAGATACTCTATGGATTGATTAGAGCTCATTTTTCTCAACCATTAGGTGGGAGTCTCTCATATATTCTCAATGCTTTATGCAAACATCGTCTTTGTAATTACTAATCAATGTGGGTTGGTTTTTTAGTTACCCAATACTTCTAGTGTTCATGAGTAGTGAGTTGGTTGTAGCTTGGTAGGACTCTCTATTGCTTGGAGATCCCTTGTGCACATTTAGCTCATGTACTTAATTATCCCTTGGTTTGAGATACATCTATGTATCTAACACTTTTTTGGTTCTCTAATAGTATTTGGTACTTGGATTTGTATGCCCTTCATTGGTCATTGCTATTTGCATTGTAAGTCCCAGTTGATATTCAGTCTTTCCTGGTAGTGGGAGCATTTTATTTTGGACATTTGTCTATAGTTGAGTTCTCTTTTATTGCAATTTTATGGAAAGCAATGTTGTGCTTCAGAATTAGCTATTTTATTTAGGACAAACACTTGTTTCAAGGAGGTTAGTACTTCTATTTTGAGGAAGACATTAAATTGCTTTGTTATCCTCTTTTTGCATAAACTTTTGGCTTGGCTTTGGAACTATTTTGCTAAAATTATAGTAGCCTATAATCTCTTTATTTTGTAATCATTATGGCGGGTGCTTCTAATGCTTCTAGTGATAATGCTATATTTAACATTCACAAGTTGTGTGGAAACAATTTTAACTACTAGAACATGCAGATTTGGCAATTCTTGATTCAAAATAAGTACGCTAAGCCATTGAAATACAAAGATATAAAGCCAAAAGTTTGTTATATTGATTCTTGGAAGGAACTTGACAAGCTATGTAAATCCATGATTATTTTATCTTTTTCTAAGCAAGTCTATTTTAATGTCATTGAGACTATTGGTAGTGCATGGTAGTCATGGCCAAAGATATGTGATTTTTATGATAAGCAAAGCCCAACTTCACAGTTATACTTTCTCAAGAATCTTTTGGACCTTCGTATAAACTAATGAACTCCTATGTCTACTCATTTTAATGAGCTCTATTCTATTTGTAGCCAACTTACATCACAAAAGATTGTCTTTGATGACAATATTAAGTATATGTTTCGCTTATCACTCTCCTTGAGTCATAGGACACATTTCATACTACCATAAGTACTAATTCTCCTAATGTAGGCTTTTTATGCTCAGATGTAGAGGGAGCTTTACTCATTGAAGAGGTTAATAGAAAAAAAATTTGATGTATTCAGCACCTCTCATGCTTTCACAGTTTGAGATTGGCATGATGCTAGAGACAGTAATGAACCGTTGTGGTAGAGGCCCACAACACAAAAGGTCTAAGTTTAGATATCATGGGTAAGCTTGCAATAAATCCCATAGTCCTAAGTCTCCAATTAAATGTCATTATGCAAGAAAACTCACAATAAATCCCACAATCCTAAGTCTTCACTTACATGCCATTATTGTGAGAAACAAGGACATATATGGCCGTTGTGCCATAAGATGCACCAAGATAGGCATGATAAAGAAAAAGGAAAATTATATGATAATGGTAAATCATCAAATTATTAGCACATCACTAAATCCACTATCAGGATTGGAGAGATTAATACATTGAAGTGTAAGTCAAATGACTACATATTGCCTATGTCTTCACTTGCTACCACATAGTTGACTAATAGTCAATCCTCATTCTCTCATGTTGGTTACTTGATTTAGGGACTTCCCTTCATGTGGCGCGATGTCATGCCACTACTCAGACATAGTGTGAAAAACCGTTGAGTGCATCATCATCCAACTTTCTTATTAATCAAGAGAGTCAATGTCATATTATTCATTAGTGTTAGTATCCATAGTATGGATGGTTCAAAAGTACAAAAGTTTTGGACAATTTTAGCCTATTTTTAATATTTTTGACATTATTTCTTATAAATATCCTCAAAAGATGTAGTAAACTTCTACAATAGGGTGCCATGCATAAAGTAATTTGCTTTTTAGTCAGTTTTGAAGATCTCATGGTGGAAAAAGAAGGGCTCCCGAATTTGCACCATGCACAATTGCAATTGGAGAGTAGCAAACAATACTGCGGATGTGGAAAGGGGAAATGAGAAATCCAAGAGAGTTATGTCCAAGTGTCTTGGAGTTTTACCCCCCCTTTTGGAGCCAACAAAACCATCAAATTTTCCATTTGAGCTATAGAGTAGAAAATGGTATTTGGTGTGAGTTTTTGGGTATAATAGGGTGAAACATGACACTGTAAATGGGAGAATCGTTGTAAATAGGTTTTCTTAATCAAGGATTGATTTTGGGATACTTTGAGTCTCTAATCTCTTGCATGTATGTTGTTTCATCCCTCGTTGGTCTCTACTCTACGTAATCTCTATCATAATCTCTGCTCTCATACAAGAATCTACATAATCTATTACTACTGTTAATCCTTGCTTAAGAATCTCTCTAACATCATATACATCAATCTATCCCTTACTACTCTTATTAACTCTCATGGCTAGAGACCCAATGTCTTCTTGGCATACGCAAAGATTATCTTAACATCTTTTTGATGAACCCAAATTGAAGGTTGGAGTGAAGAGTCAGGTATGGATGCACGTATGGATGTAGATGCATAGATACTTTTGGGACAAGGTATAGAGTAGGTTATTGAGTATCTCCAAAAGCTGCTTGAGCTTAGATACATAGATAATGCAATTGGGATGCAACTTTTGGTTATATGTCTAATGCTCCTTGAAGCTTATAAGTCCCTAATGAAATGGGACAAGTCTAAGGATGAACATAGGCTTTGTATATAAAGATACAGCAAGTGTTGGATGTCTGTGCATAGATGAGTGAGATTGGATATGTAACTTATGTAACTTATGTCACTTATGGATTTTAAAAGAAATTTGAGGATATATGCGGGAGGCTTATTGCAACATATAACTATCAACAGCAACAATGGGAGAAGCAAAAAGAGGAAGAACAAAGGAGATGGAACAAGGAAGAAGCAAGAAGACAGATAGAGGAGGCATTTCAAATGTGGAAAGAGGAGGAATTAAGGATGCATATGCATGTAGATTTTTTGAGTGCTTATGAGGAATCCTATGAGGCTCATGTACTACTAGATGTAGTAGAGACTATTGATGTGTTGACTAGTCATACCATGGATGCCTTGGAAGAGCATGCAGTGGAAGAGTCAACCATTGCATATGGAGATATTATTACTGCATATGAAGAGGCTTATGAAGCTCATGTTTTACTTGATGCAAGGACTCAGAAGGTGATTGGTGACTTGCTACATATACATGATTTGCATAACATAGTTGTTGTCTTTGAGATAGTTCATAAGCTAAAGGTTATGCAAATGGAAGATCCTGTGTATGATGCTTTTTGTTAGAGGCCCTAATAGGAAATTCAAAGATGCTTCAAGATATGGACTGCTTCATTATTTTTGGTGATGGTCAACATGTGTTGGATGAAAGTAAGGCTCAATTTATGTTTGATGTGGTACACAATTGTTAGTATAAGCAGCTTTCCATGTGCTAGCCTTTGAAAGAGGAGGCATGTTGCTATGTATTTGTTGATGGTGCATTGTTAGCATGTACATAGAGATTCAAGAGCCTCTAGTATATGATGCACACCCAAGGCCTTGTGACCCTGGAGTGCATGCTTGGTATGGTGTTAGAGTTGTGTAAATGCCACTCATTTTGATCTATGATCCAAGGGATGTTTACTTATGTGCATGATAAGCAAAAAGTTGTCAATATGGGTGTTTGACGTTGGTGGATGCATTATTAACATATCCGAAGGATGTGCAGATCTAGAGGGATGGATGTCCTGCCACTATATGAACACGTGTCCATAGTATGGATGGTTCAAAATTATGGGGTTTTTAGATAATTTTAACCCATTTTTTATATCTTGGATATTATGTCTTGTAAATATCCTCAAAAAGGTATAGTAAACTTCTACAATAAGGTATCATGCATAAAGTAAGTTGCCTTTTAGCCAATTTTTGAGATCTCATGGAAAAATAGGGCTCTCAAATTCGTGTCACATGGGATCACAATTCGAAAACATCAAACAACACTCCAGACATGGAAAGGGGAGAAGGAGCGATATGAGAGAGTTCTAAGCAGATGTCTTAAGGTTTTAACCCCCTTTCAGAGCCAAGGAAACTATCAAATTTGCCGTCTGAGGTGCAAAGTAGAAGCTAGTGTTTGGTGTGAGTTTTTGGGTATAATAGAGTGAAATATGACATGGTGAAGGGGAGACTTATTATGAATAGGTTTTATTAATTAAGGATTGGTTTTGCAATGCTTTGAGCCTCTAATCTCTTGCATGTATGTTGTTTCATCTCTCGTTAATCTCTACTCTATGTAATCTCTATCATCATGTCTGCTCTCATATAAGATTTTGCCTAATCCCTTACTATCGTTAAACCTTGCTTAAGAATCTCTCTAACATCATATACATCAATCTATCCCATAGTGCTCTTATTGACTCCCACCATAGCCAAAGACCCAGTGTCTTCCTGAAAAATGCGCAAATTATCTTGACACCGGTATCACACTTGGGTTTATACCTAGGGTATCATATTAGGTTTTGTATGATTAGAAGATGGTCATGTATGTGACACTATTGGCATCAGTGATGTTCACTTGCCATTTTCTACATGCACTTCTTTTGTTCTACATAATGAATGTCATGTGTTTTCAAATCTATGGATCATGTATTGGCTATCATTGTCATTCCTCATGTATCTTTGTGGCATCATCACCTTGGACAAATAGTCACTTAAACAAACAAAAGATTTGACTCATTTGTGATATCTTCTTCCATCCCAAAATATTCTTGTTTTGATTCTTGTGATCATTGCTTATATAGCAAGTAAACTTGTAATACTTATAAGAAGCCTAGCTCCACACATATGGGTGAGTCATTGGCTCTTGTTCATTCTGATGTTTGTAGTCCCATGCCCTATTGATCTTTGGGTGGTGTGCCAAGTATTGTGTCATGTCCATTGATTTTTCACATAAATTCTAGGCCTATCCCATAAAGTAAAAATCAAAATGTTTTGGCTACTTTTTAGAGCTTTATTTCTTTGATTGAGAACTAGTTTCGGCATAGGCTGAAATACCTAAGATTAGATCATGGGGGCGAGTATGTCATGTGCTTTTGAGAAGTTTTGTGATGATCAAGGCATTAAGAATTAGTTAACCACTCCTCAGTCATACATGTTCACCCCATATATTTTGGTCTAATGCTATTAATATTGTAGTTCATTTGATAAACAAATCCTCGTCTGCTCTTGGTGGTAGAGTTGTAGAGGAGGTATAGTCTAGTAAATCTCCCTCATATGCACACTTGAGTCTTTGGATGTGAGGCATTTTTCCAATATTCCCTAAGACAAGTGCAAAAAGTTGGATCCAAAGTATGTTAAATGCACTTTCCTTAGATGTGGTGATGCAAGTAAGATGGACTATTCCCTTTGGTATCCTGAGGCTAGAAAAGCTATCCTTAGCCACGATATTGTGTTCCATGATAGTAAGATGCATAAGAAACATGAGCAACGATTGAGGCACATAGGGTAATCTTTCAGGAGGAACCTCCTATTACTCTGTAGTGAGCCCTTGTTACAAAGTTGTAGTTGTTGTTGATGCTCTAGTGGCCCAGGATATCCACTTATTGTATAGGATCATATTGATGTTGGACAAAGAGGACATGATGTACATGCTACACAACTAGTTTTACAACACTTTAATAGAGCCTTATGTGATCTTAATTGTTATGAGGCATCCATGGATTATGTCATGGTGATAGATTTTGTTGAGCCCCTTATTTTTTAGGAGGCTTTACACAAAGGTGAAAATTCTTCTTAGGAGAGGACTATGTAGTTTGCGTTTGACTCATTGCAAAAAAATCATACATGGGATTTGATTTTAGTGGAAAATATGCATTGCCATGCAAGTGGGTGATCGCCCTAAGCCCCCATATAAGGCTTGTCTAGTTGCAATTGAAGGGTTTTAAAGATGAAAAGGAGTTGATTTTGATAAGATATTCTCTCTCACAATCAAAATGACTACCCTTTGCTTGGTTTTGGCCTTAGTTGCACAATTAGATTTGGACTTGTATCATATGGATGTTAAGATGGCTTTTCTACATGAGGACCTACATCCAGAGATTTATATGCAACGACTTAAGGGTTTTGTGGAAAAAGGTAGAAAAACTTAGTATACAAGTTGAGGAAGAGTGTCTATGGACTTAAGCAGATATCTAGGAAATGGTATTATAAGTTTGATGCCTTTATGCACTCATAGTCTTATTCTCACAATTCCATGTCTCTAGAAGAGAAGGCATTGATTGTAGCCTTATTATTTTGGTACTCTATGTTGATGATATGCTAATTGTTACTAGGACTGGTCATGATGAGCTAGATACTTTGAAGACTTTGCTCAAGATGAGCTTTGAGATGAAAGATATTGGGATATGCTTATCATGTACATGGAATGTATATTATATGCAATCGATCTAAGGGACTCCTCTACTTGTTGCACAAGGAGTACATTCACATGATACTTGAGTAGTTCCATATGTAGGGTGGTAAACCCATTGGTACCTCTTTACCTTATCATGTGAAGGAGTCAAGTAGATTGTCCCTAGTTATATTATGAGAAGGCTGAGATGGCCAAGATCGTATATGCATCCATAGTGGATAGCTTGATGTATGCCATCATAGCCACTAGACATAACATAGAATTTATAATGGAAATTGTGGCTCTCACATATCGTATGTTAGAAAGATGGATCTAGATCATGGAAGGAGCTATGGAGGTTGAAAGATAAATACAAGACTTATGATAACATAGACAATGGATTGTCTGTTACATAAGTAAATTAGATTTTAGGATGGATACTTGGACTTATAAACACAATCTTGTGTAAGAGACTAACAATGAAACTAACTCAAAGAAGAAAGCATCATGATATATTGCATTCAACTCACTAAAAGCGATAGTCGAGTACAATGATTTATAGTAGTTGGATAGTAGCATTCTCCCTCACTATGCATATGGGATTGAGGACTAGTTACATGTCTGTTGCCTTACAGCTCCATACAAAGAGGCATACAATGGGTATGATTTCCAAACTCTCAACACCCCTCCTCAATCACAACTATGAAAAGGAACTAAGTATAGAGGTTGTCATGAGTAGAACCTTGCTAAGTGTGGGTATGCCATAAACATGGTAACCATCCAAAGGCTATCGTTATAGAAAAGGCCTCACTAAGTGTGTAGAGGCTGTTATGCATAGGTTACATGAGAAGCTTTTCATGGCTTATGAAAGGAGAATTTAGAGGCAAGTACATACAATTCTTCAAAAAAGTCTATTAGAAAACTAGGACTGGTGAGTTCTGCTCCTGATGGTCTTCTTCTTCTTCTTCTTTTGCTCCATGGTCTTCTTCTTCTTTCACCGCTACAAGATAGGCCTTTTGAGACCTCTTTCTGGCATGACAGAACTTCTTAGTATGTCCAATGTTTTTGCAAAAGTCACAAATTAGCTGGTCCCTTTTGCCTTTGTTCCAGTTATTGACATACAACAGTTGTCCATCTTTTGCAGCTTCTTCTTTTCCTTTAATCTTCTTTTCTTTTTCTAACAAGGAGGCCTTAAAGTCAACCAATTTAGGGTTTGGCACGTTGATTAAGGTGGTTGAGACATTATCATAATTTGGGGGCAAACTTTTTAACAAGACACCAATACATATATCTTCATCCATTTTCATATTTATTTCTGCAAGATGGTTAGAAGACTTTCCATGTAGTTTAGATGAGATTCCAAGGATGTATTAGGCTTCATGTCTAGTCTAAATAATTCAATTAGTGATCCATACTTAGAAGACTTTGAATGGGCACCAAACAATGTGTCCATTCTATCCTAGGTGTCATGGGATGTGTCACAAGCATCCACGTGATGAATGTAGCTATCATCCAACTCAAGCTTTATGATGTCTTTAGCCTTATCATACTAGATTGCTACAAGGGTAGCATCCCAGGGCTTCTTTTCTTGTGCATTGGTGATGGCCCATAGGCCCTCCTTCATCAAGATAGGCTTTATGCAGATCTGTCAAGTATGAAACTCAACTCCTTTGAAGTGGCATGTCAGAGAGTCTTTACCCTTGCTGGAGTGACTAAAACAATAGCAAGTTAGCACCAAGATTCTCAAAAATAAGCTATCTTTGACAGTGTCAAGAGACA
Organism: Lygodium microphyllum; assembly: GCF_053477565.2. Taxonomy (NCBI): domain Eukaryota; kingdom Viridiplantae; phylum Streptophyta; class Polypodiopsida; order Schizaeales; family Lygodiaceae; genus Lygodium; species Lygodium microphyllum. The sequence continues at coordinate 95,767,408 of NC_141145.1, read as the reverse complement.
TAAGCTAAATAGTATCAAAAGATACTAGCTTGATTTTAGGCTTGATGCTGCCTAATTTCAGGTGGTCTAATCTTCAGGTGGACTGCTTGAATTCGAGTGGGTTGCTCCAAATATTCTTCATGAGGCTTGACTTGCTCGAAAATTCAAATCTGAGAGACAAAACCTTTAGTGTGCTAGAACTAGTGAGAAAATGAAGTGGAAAAAGAGCTTGAGATAAAGAATCTATGGTGGATTAGGGTTGCAAGAACAATGGCCTGGTTTTTTACTCTATGCAGCCACCATAATGAACCATTTGGCTTGATATTTGAGCTAAGAGTAGTTTAAGTAATGCCCTTCCATTGCCCTATGGTCATGAGGAGGATTGCGCTGCATGGAAACTGTAGGAGTAGTACGACAATAATAGGTGCAAAACTCACGGCGACCTAGGAAAAATCCAATGATGATCTAGAGAGGCACCAATGTCAAGGTTTTATGTAACACAAAGAGGCTCCTTGAGTAGAGGAAGATATCTCCAGAAGGAATCATGACAAGTTGCTTGGTTGAGGAGATCCAACTGCTCCAAGTGAGGTATGTATGGCTAGTCCAATCTGGCTATGGCAGCAAACAAGAAGGTAAAGTGGACTTGGAGGTGAGAAATGAAACCATGAGCTAACTGACCAAAGGTAAAGAGAGATTGGAGGAGCAGAGTAGAGCTAAGGCATGCTTAGATCTGATACCATGTTAGAAAGATAAATCTAGATCACGGCAGGAGCTATGGAGGTTGGAAGATGAATACAAGACTTGTGATGACATAGACAATGGACTGACTGTTACACAAGTGAATTTGGTTCAAAGATGGAAGCTTGGACTCATAAACATAATCTTGTATAAGAGACTAACAATGACACTGAGTGAAAGAAGAAAGCATCATGATATATTGCATTTAACTCACTGAAAGTGATAGTCAAACACAATGCTTTATAGTAGTTGGATAGTACCATTATACCTCACTATGCATATGGTATTCAAGACTAGTTACATGTCTCTTGCCTTACAACTCCATACAAAGAGGCACACAAATGGGTGTGATTGCCAAAATCTCAACACCGTCACCTAGGCAATGACATTGGGACACCATGAAGGGTATAATGTGATACCTTCAAGGCACTGTAGACTTGTACGTTCGCTACAACACCTAGGATATTGGAGTTTGGGTTACACTGACTTAGATTATGTGAGACATGCAAACAATAGGAAGTCTACCTATGGCTATGTAGTCTCATCAGATTTACCAGAGGTGTTGTTTCTTGGATGTCTACCCCCCATCTAGGATGAGTACATTGCAACCACCATTGAAGCTTACAAGAAGGCCCTATGGTTAGGTCATATGGTTTTTGCAAACCTTGGTATTACTTCCATGACTCCTATCTTGCATTCAAATTCTATGAGTGACATCCAATTGGCATGCAACCCGGTTTTTCGTGTGAAGACCAAGCACATTGAGGTGCATTATTATTTCATTAGAGAGTTGATTAAGGACAAGCATATAGAGCTTATCATGATCTCTATAGATGAGGATCCTACTAGTCTATTCACTAAATGTCTCGTAGTGGAATGTTATTTCTTCCTTAAGAAGTTAATGGGCATAGGATGAGATGATGTCATCCCTTATCTAGTTGTACTCATATGTACATATTGTACTTTTCTCCTCCTATAGACACATTCACTTTTTTATGGGAGGTTGTTGGGGGTTAAAGGTAGCCTATATTTACCTTGTACTCAATGTGCACACCCTTGTATACTATAGGTGGCGACCACCCATCACTGTCATCTTTACTCCTTATTGTTTACTATGATAGAATCTTGAGGAGGTCACTCATAAATATATATGTGTATCATGTGCTTTCAAAATAAGATGTTTTTAAAATACTATTTTTATATATCTTTTACATACAAAAGGGTATAATATAAAGGGAATATTTAAAGATCGAATAGAAAAAGAATGTGTTCCATTCAAGGAAAATTCACAGAATAAGAATATCTATAAATAGGCCTTGAATGCACATGATGTAGAGGATATACATATAGTAAACCCCCCCCCCCCCCCCCCCCCCCCCCCGATGTGGATAGAATAATAAAAGGAAGGTAGGCCACACATTATGAATGTTGGAAGTTCCCATACACTAGTCTTGCTCTCTCTTATTCAAACATCCATAGCTCTAGCTCTAGCTCTAGCTCTAGCTCTAGCTCTAGCTCTAGCTCTAGCTCTAGCTCTTGCTCTTGCTCTTGCTCTTGCTCTTGCTCTTGCTCTTGCTCTTGCTTTTGCTCTTGCTTCCATTGTGCTCTTCTCTCACTCATTCTTGCTCACCCTTTTAGATAAAGGAGGAGTTGCATATTGCCACATTTATTGGACCAAGGGAAAATGGTATTTGATATCATTGCATATGTATAAATCTTTAGAAAATTCCCATAGTTTGTCGACACATACACTATATTCCAATACAACAATTGGCTTAGCGGCGGGTTCGATCCACCTTCCCGGCACGACTAACAACCCCCTTGATTAGGGTCAGGCAGACCGTCGGGGGTAACTGAGACTGCCTCTCCTTTCGAGCCTTCAACCTGAAGCATTAAATATATTTTCATCATTTAGTTCCTTGAGCAAACAAATCAAACAGTGCTCTCTAAACGGTTACAAGCACAATCATATCCAGTGGTCCTAAGAGTAGTAACATTGTATTGTAGTTTATTAGCTTGTGTATAAACAATCAATTCATTATCTTGCTACACATAACACAATTATATATTTAATTTTTAAAAATCCATGCACACCATAGAGATAATACCCTTGGCATGTTCAGAGGTATTACAATAATTTTCAAACAAGGATGGACTAACTAACAAGCGGCCCTCTAATAATTCTAGAATGGATAAATTGGTAAAATTTTGTTCAAAATTTCTTTCCAAACGTTTTCATTCTCTTGAATTGAATTTCATCTGCTCTCAATTTTTATTGAGTGAATGCATAACAAGTAATATGCTCATTGTCTAAACACTCAAGCCTAAACTCAACATTAAGGAAGCAACAGGTCAACAACTTTTGAAAAGCTCAAAAACACAAAAATGTGAAAGACTCAAATTCAAGGGATCCTTAATTTATATCAATGACATGCAAGAAGAAAGTTAACAGCAACGAGCTAACTTTCTCAACCACAATTTACTTCAACTGCCATGTCAAGCTCTCCAAGACCCTAGTAGGAAGAGCAATGGCCTTCCGAAAATTCCTATCATCTCTTGAACTATAGTTCTTCATCAACAATACATTCTCCAACTTCAATGTATATAAAAGCTAAATATTTATTGCGACTAGCCTTCTAAACCCTTAAACTTTCTACTCTCTTTTGTAAAGCTAGAAGCCTTGTTGTATGGCACTTATATATGTATATATTTAAAGAAAAGAGGGAAAAAATTTTCACTCACAATCATGGCACCACACCTAGGGGTCCTCAAGCTAGGAACATTCGATGGCCCTAGTTGGTAGGTTCTATCTCTAAACCCCCTAGCCCCTTCTTCCCATTCTCCCACATTTTCTCAAAACACACCAATGGTAGGACATACTTAGAGAGCATGTCTCGCCTATGATTAGACGTGTCACCCTAAATCACTCGCACTTTTCTCTCTCTGCTTCTCTTTCAATTTAGTGCCATCACAATCAATATCAAAAGCAAGGAAAAAGGGCACTTGAAAAGAAACCAAACTCTCCAATTGCCACAAATATTTACGGCCACTACAAATCTTGTACTTCAAATTACTCAGCTTGGATACAATATCTTGTCTAGCATTACTAATGGCATCTCTACATCATTTCCTCCAAATAAACTTTTTCTCAATATTGACAACTCGTCCAACCAAAAACTCTATTGAGATCCCTTGCTTTATCAACTATGTGACTATGAAGAGCCAATCAAGTAGTATTATAAGTAGTACCTAAGTTTGCATGCGCACACACATAATATTTGCACAATAAGTGTGGAACAATAGTGCATGCTTGCTTGGAGTTCTACTAATATCCCGAATTGGCAATACAAGTCTTGTGCATGAAAAGGAGACTAGCACTTCCCCCTAAGGAGAGAATGCACTAGAGTTTTTCTATTGCATGTACAAAATATTGCAAGGATCTATGCACCATCAACTCTTCTTATATAACCTTGAAACCAACACTTGGTATCTTTCAATCCATCATTGAAACTTACCAACCAAAGATCCTAGGAATGTCGTAATCCTTAGGAGCCTTATCATCCCCCACTACTCCAACTACCATTTACTAAGTATGAAGAAGCATTTGATATCAACCACCATAAGACTCCTCCAAAGGCAACATATGGATGTCCCTAGCATCTATGTTTTTAGTGCAAGTTGGAGCATGCCACCTATGATAGTTATGCCATGGTACTAGTACTCACCTAGAATGGGGATAAATGTTATCCATGAAAATAAGGAATGAGTGTAATACATCAATATTCCTTTGGCTGAATTGAAAGAAAGTGGTTATATGTCTAAATTGAACTTGTATTGAAATTGGTTGACTCCCAAGGAAAGGGAAAGGTGCCCTATCTAATTTCATCCTCAAAAGCCTCATAGACCTTAGGGAAGGCATGCAAATGAGAAAAGACTCGTCATATGAACACAAAAGTGGACTAGATGCCCTAGAGGGATGAAAACCCTATATTTCATATATAAAGAGGATGAAATAATAAACTAAGCTATTCATGTGTGTGGTAATTGAAGCTTGCATAATTATGCTACTCTATTGCCTATTAAGAGAGAGAAGGAGAGGGAGTATGGTTGACAGAGTGAGAGACAAGAGTGAAGCTCTCTTCTCTCTTTCTATCTTCTTCTCCATCCCATCTTGTTGAGTTTAGTGTGCAAGTGAGAGTATGTGTTGTTGAGAGTGTGCGGGAGTGAATAATTATTATAAGGTTTGGTTTTTTGAGAACAGTAAGTGATTAAGAGACCTTTTTCTATGAGGACACATTCCATTGGGACGCATGGCAAGAAACTCTCTACTTTTCTTCCTAACCTCACGTTTTGTGGAGCAATACTTAGTGAGGCGTATGCGTACAACATAGTAAGTTAGGTAAGCATTCTCACTACAACCGCCTCAATTCGATTTACCTTTTGGCAGGTTAGTTTGTTATATTTTATACATGTGAGTAAAGCATGTGAAAGATAGTTGTTCATTTCATGTTTTGAGCCTCTTAAAACAATAAGGGTGTGCCCAATGGTCCCACGTTAAGATCATATAGTGCAACACCTTTCGCCATGTCCAAAATTTGAGGGGGTGTTAGCATACATGTATATTTTATTCATCATGAATTTATAGATTAGGGGGTTTTATATTAGGCCTTGAAAGTAAGAATTTACATATAGTGAACCTCCCAACATATTCCATGACCTTACAAATTGGTATAAAACCCTCCTACAAGAGGAAATGATCACATCTTCTAATACCATTGATTTTGCCCCATTTTGAAGGTTGGATGAATATGGAGTTCCTATAAGATCTTCCTTTTCAATTTCTAGTTTATTTCATATATCTCCTTGTGTTATTACCTAGCCACAAGGAATGTAAACTTGACGTCTTAAATTCACTCTATGATATTAACTTCTAGTGAGAAATCCTATGTCCCTTATCCTCACCCACCACAATAAGGGGAGTAGTCAATGTATTAAACACCCTCAAATTTAGTAAAAACTCCCAAGAAAATAATAACTTAGCTATAAAAAATCATGGGTTATGCTCTCTCTCTCTCAAGGTCGGCTGGATATGGAGTTCCTAAAACATCTTCCTCTTCAATTTCCTAGTTTATTTCATATATCTCCTCGTGTTATTACCTAGTCACATAGGATGTCGACTTCTTGAATTCACTCTGTGATGTTAACTTGAAGTGAGAAATCCTATGTCCATCTTATCCTTACCCACCACAATAAGTGGACTCCCAATGTCTTAAAACACCCTAAAATTTAGCAAACACTCCCAAGAAAATAGTAAGTTATGCTCTCTCTCTCTAGAGGCATTTAATACAATTAAGAACATGATGCTTCAAGGCTCAACATTTGCAATGATGCATGGTTGAGATAAACATGAGAATGTTGGTTCCAGATTTTGTGGTTCGAGATTGTGTCTATGTATTATTGATTCAAAAACTCAATTCCCATTGGATCCACTAAGATAAATAAACATTTTGCATCTAAGACAAAAATTGCTACAAAACTAGAGCGCATGACTCTTTTGCAATGCTTAAATGAGACAATATGCATTTAGGTGTGTATGAGGATGTGCATGCACCAATGCTAAGGAAGCCCAAATTTTCTTGGAGGGATCCAAGGATGGATGGATTTTTGGGGCCAGGGGCAATAGGGATTTCTAACGCAAGGGCAAATTGAACAAAGGTGGTGTCTATTGAAAAAATAAAAGATTGGCCATGGTATAAGGAAGAAACAGGGACCCACCTCATAGAGGTGCAAGATGGTACATCCTATGATATCCAAAATGGGAAAGGAAGAAATCTTTGGGACTGCTCAAAAAACAAAGAATGTTATTGTTATGAACACGCACACACTTGGAAGGGATATTGGAAAAAATGGCATGCTCAAAGGAAGATGATGACTTGGAAGAGGAGAATCCATATAGTACGTAAGAGGAGAATCCATATACTATGGAAGAGTAGGCCATCTAAGAGGTCAAAATTTTCTTTCGAAGATAATAATGAAAAAATTTCGAACATGGAAGCATTTAGCTAAAACCAAATGCATCTCACCTATATGCACCTTGTGTGACAAGGGAGAGGAGTTAGTTCATCACCAGATGGAAGCTTTCATGGTGAGATAGTGTTAAGAGTGCAATATTAGTACCAAGAATAAATTATCCACCACCACAACAAGTCATAAAACACCATAAATCAATGAAGCATTACAAAGACCTCTCAATATAATCTCAAGGCAAAGTCATAAAATAGGAAATTGATTAGTTTTGATGCTAACCATTGAGAGTGTGATCGTACAAAGCAACACTAGATTATGATGATGATGGTAATGATGGAGCTAGATGGCATAAGGCTATGTTATTGGATAAATATGAGACCAATAGATTTTTCTTTGAATTCGAAAATGTCAAATCGGTCAAAGGATTATCCCCAAGCAATATGTATCAATTCTACTATAAGGCCGTGATTTGGTACGAAAAAGGAGATCAACAATACTCATCCCAATTTATGATTCTACAAGAATGAATTCATCAATACTCAATTAAATTTTCAGTTTTTAGTTGGTTGTCACATGACAATATCGAAATTTAGCTATCCAGGATTGCACAACAAAGGTTACCTTGTACTAGAGATATTGACAACATATGAGTTCAATTCTTCAAAAAAAGAGAATGGAATCATCCCAATTTAGTTGTCAAAGATAGTTAAGTGGTATATGCATGCTTTAGTTGTCAAAGATCGTTAAGTGGTATATGCATGCTTTAGTTGTCAAAGATCCCAAATTAGTTGTCTACAAGAATGAAATCGTTTATACTCGATTAAATTTTTAGTTTTTAGTTGTCAAAGGTCACATGACAATATCCAAATTTAGATAACCTAGATTGTGCAACAAAGGTAACCTTATACTATAGATACGGAGGACATAGTAGTTCAATTCTTCAAAAAAGGAGACTAGCATCCTCGTTCCAATTTAGTTGTCAAATATCATAAAAGTGTATATGTATGTGTATGCTTTAGTTGTCAAATATCATAAAGTGTTAAACGTAGGTGTTCTAGTTAGAAAGACCACATAAAATGTTTGTCCTTTCCCTTGGATAAGAGACATGAAAATAGATATTTACCATTTTCCTTGGATAAGGGCATGCAAATGTACAACAAAAGTCATTAATATGACAAAGTTTTTAAACCAAGAAGTTCCAACTTTTATAAGCAATAATTTTGGAAAAGCTAGAACCACTATTGTACGTACTAGAATCCCACATGTGAAACGTTCCCAGTTGTCCACAACTTGCACCCCCCTTAAGAAAACCCATTATGGCACTATTTAAATGATTAGAATCCCACATACCAAACTCAAGTGCAAGTGTCTTTTCGTATTCAAGTCAAGTGGGTCGGTAAACCTACTTCTTTTTTTAATTGCAACTTCCAAGGGGAAACGTTGACATTATGTTGTACATAATAGTATACTCCCTTTTTTTCCACACAATAGTGGAAATGTTAGCCATTATGTACTATAAAAGTGACAAGGCTGCCCCAATTAATCAAATCCCTATGCCAGCATAATTAATGTCATGGGGCAATTCAAAATGTACACATAATCCACATCTATATAAATGTTGATTTTCTCATGCATAGTAATATGCTATAGGCCCGATCAAATCCTATGTTGCAAGTATACATTGTGACATCAATATAAATGTCACAAGGGCAAATTTTATTCATGAGGCCCACTTAACATTTTAAGCAAGATAAAGGCAATTCTATTCATGAGGCCCACTAACATTTTAAAGGTAAGATAACGTTTTGAAGGCAAATATCTCGCACCGCTCTAGGTGCTTGTAGCCACACAATGCCTTAAGTATTAAGTAGCAAACCATGACTAATAACATGTTTAGTGATCGTTCTTTATTCTGCTCGAACCAGGGATCAAGGCACACCCTCCAATTTCATAATAGAGCACCAAGGAGACGTTCATGTACTCTCCTCGCATTGGATAAAGCTCAGACGATGGAAATTTCTCCTTGAAATGATGGGGGTTTCTTGACTGAAGACTGATGGGAACCCTGGAATTTATTCATAAACTAATAACAAAGAAATTCTGAGAATAGTGGATCAGACATGTCCAAAAACAGCAGATCTGTAGCCAGTGCAGCCATTGACAGCTGCAAGAGGACGGGAAGGGTCGGGGTGCGTGGTGGTGACAGGATCCGAAATGCAACACCTAAATTTGGCATACATGTATCGGTACTGGCGCTGGTAGAAGTTCCTGAAGGTCTCCCTCACAAGGGCAGGGTGGGTGGTAGGAGAAGAACCCTTCAGCACATAATGCAAGCCATCAAAGAAATCAGTGGAATATTCCGGATATTCCTCCATGGCGCAAAACCCTGGATGCCCTTTGAAAATGCTGCTGGTCCATTCCCAGCCACCTTCCCTCAAGCTCTCAACTTTCCCATCCTGATCATACCCAGCAGTAATGATTCTCTCATACTCTTCTTCTGTCATGATCCGAGTATTATTGCCCACCCAGTTGCAGTAAGCCTCTGCCTCAGCTAAGCTCACATACACCGGCTCCTCGGCAGCCTGCATCCAGTGCCTGGATATGAAATGGTTATGCACATAGTATTGTCCACCCACATGTGACCATGTGGCTGGCCATTTGTAACCCTTCTCCTTGAAATGGGCAAAATCCTTCTCTTCCCAAAGATCACCCCTGTGGTAGCCTCCATCCTCCACAAACTCCATGAACTGCCTGATAGTAACTGGCTTCGAGCTCACCCAGAATGACCGATCCACTGTGCCTTCATATGCAGGCTGCTCATTGTCCCACACAAAGACAGCATCTGAGGGGTTACAACCCATATCAAATTTTCCAGGTGGGATCAGAACATAATTGATATCATCCTGCTTTGGATCACAACCCTGCAGGTCCTGCTTTGGATCACAACCCTGCAGGTCATCCAAAGAATTCGTTTGTTTTGGTTTCAGTCTGCCTCCCATGTAGTCATTTTCAAAGGCTATTTTTGTCTGCTGAGCTAACATGTAGGACAGTGTTTCCAGGTGCATGCGCTCATGCTCTAAGACCAGGCACAACAAGCGCATCGAGATACTACCACTTTCGATGGCATTTCTTGCAGTTGATCTCACACCCTTGACATAGCAGCACAACTTCTCCATAGAAGGCCATTGTGCTGGTGGCTCCGGGTGCTTATGGCACTTTACAGGTTCCAAAACTAGAGGGTCAATACCCCTAGAGTACATGACATCCAGCTCAGAGGCTGCCTCTTCTGGCAGCAATTTCAATTTGGTGAAAGAATTCACATGGCCACTGCAGTCAAAATAACACTAATTAGCTTGCAAATACTCTGAATTTGGGCTAGTATCTCAAACTCACTTTACACAACCATGACAAATGCAAACTACTAGCTATTGACATTACAAGCGAAATCTTTTGCTAACAATTGACCACAGATGGAATCTATTTATGGTTTAGGAAGGGCCACAAATGCAAAGATTTGAGTTTGATATCCAACAGGCCCATCACTAGACAAACTAAACTGCAAAGACATATGAAAAATGCAAACGCCAATGAGCACAGATCTAACAAAAATGCAAACAAAGCACAGATTTACTGTTTGATGCATACATGTATCAGTGTAAGAATAGCTCAATGCTAAAATTTATCTGGATACTTACTAGTAAAAGGAAAACGGATGTCTGAGGTCGATAGGCTTTGCATCCCAGTTCTGAATCTTTTCAAACAGTGCATCTGTGTCAGCCCAACAAGAGAGCAAAGCTTGCAGCTGGGTGCACATCATTTGGCAACCATAGATGTTGTTTTTCCAGGTCTCTTGGATGTAGAAGTTGGACTTGGCCGCAAGCTCTTGCACATCTTGAGCCCTGAATTTACTAGAGATTTCCACCAGAACCTGCTCTCCAGGTCTGCACAGTACTTAAAAACTTAAGCTTCCACCAAGGCTGGCTCTTAACATACCAATGCCTGGTGGTTCTTTAAATTTTTAAACAATGGAAAAAAATATACTGAAAACTACCAGAGTCCTGCAGTTGACATGACATTTTGCCAACTAAGTGCACACATGACAATCACATTTTTCATTTTGGATTGGATTCTATACCTTTATCTCAGTGTGTTATCATTAAGTGACAGCCTCAATGCACTCGCTAAATGTTTCTTTAAGGTGATTTCTGCTATATGAATATTTGACTAATATGAAGCTCAGAGGTCCCCAGAAAACTGAGATGATCAGCAAAATGCCTAAGTGACTTTTTAATTCCCAAGAAAGCAAAAACAAGTACAATAAGAAGTCCCCAAAAAACTGAGATGATCTGCAAAATGCCTAAGTGACTCTTTAATTCCCAAGAAAGTAAAAACAAAGTAAAATTAAAGAAACTTGCAAAGCCTGAATCATTTCTGATCATGACCTTGTAAATGTTCTCTTCACTGCAAATGTTGCAGCAACTGCGACTGCTGGTGATACTTATATCATGTTAAGGGTATTGAACTGAATGACAGTTTGAACATTTGAAGCTATTTGCGTGAGATATTTTAGAATATTATAGAATATGCTACTATTTTACCCCCCATCTGAAATCTCCTTTTCATTCCTGAAGTCTCCACATCCACAATTCCCTTTATGGTAGTTCTGGTCTCTGGAGGTCACATCAATTCCTCATCTGAAAACTCATTTTCACTCCTGAAGTCTCCACATCCACAATTCCCTTTATGGTAGTTATGCTCTCTGGAGACCACATCAATGCAAACTCTCCTCTCTACTAAATTATCCCACTCTCTGTGAAGACTCTAAATCATGCTACTGTTATACCCCACTTCTGAAACTCTCTTTGATTCTTGAAGTTCATATCTCCACATCCACAAACTCCCTTTTGCTGGTTCTGGTCTCCCAATTTATTGAATCATCACAGTTCTCAACTAAGTTTGTGAACTTCGCACTATTTTTATGTACATAAGCACTCCCTACTGAAGCACTATCCATGCTGCATCATAACAGAACAAGACTATAGTACTATGACTTCGACTAGCACTGGTGCCTATTGAACCTGTCTATAGAAAATGCAAGATCACCATCCCACTTTAATGGTAAAATCAGTCACATTTTTGTGTTCACCATGTCATTTGAGGCACTTCAGTTGAATTTTGTTGCTCAATCCTCTTATTAATGCATTCAGTCACATTTCCATGTACACAAACCTACTACATATGTTAACAATGTATTCAATTGAGAATGGCACCACGCATACAGTACTACATTCATGTGTAAGACACAACCGGGAAACTTTCACCCACCAAATAGTTTAACGTGAAGCATACCTTAGGTGGATATCGTGACCCTCAATTTGTAGACCATCAGGAAAGATAATCCACATTTCCACTCGCTTTAGTTTCTTATTTACTTTCACTTGATACACCCACGAGTTTTGCTCCTGTTGGTCTGCATAATGGCCCAGTAGCTCCAGAGCATTCTTCATCCCATTCTTTATAAATTTCTCAGTCAGCCCCTTCCCATCATAGTATGCATGATAGAGCATATTTTCATCCTTCCATAAATCTGACACCATTTGCCCAAGTGAGACAGGCTTTCAAAACATTTAGTTTAAGCAATCAGAGGCAAATACTTGGCATGCCAGTCCATGGAGCAATCTCAGTACGAACATCAGAAGACCTTTGTTGATATAATTGCATCTTGTATGCAGAGAAAATATAGCAGTTTATTGATTGAGAAAGTGAAATTTGTAACCAAGAATCAAAGGTGTTCACTGAAGCATGAACTGTGGTCATCAGACCTTAAAAGTCCTGTTAAGAATTATAAACTAGGAGCCAACGTAAAGATTGATCTTGCAGACATGTATAAGTGGTACCTACCTACATATTAGGAAGCAGATGGCTATCCAGACAGAATGAAATAGTAAGGGTTTCAGAAAGTTACTGAAAGCGATGACCTTTTCAGTCATTGACAAGTAAAGTGCTTCAGATTGGAGGCATGTTATTTACCAGACTAGCAAGGTATTATCAGCCAGTCTTCTGATGCACTGAAAAGAGAAAACTTGGTCTAAACTGGTTTAACAGAACATCTGCGAAGGCATGAGCAAATAATATGACTAATGCATTACATTTTCAGATGTTGGCTTCAAGACCTGTATTCCTTTCAAAATAAGTGGTAGTTATGTCTTCCTTTCCTGGTCAACACGAGATTAAACAATGTAAGAAATGCTAAAATGATTGGAGATTTTGACCTAGTTTAATAGCAAATCTGAGAAAGTATGGACTAATGTAATTAATGCATTCGTTACATTTGTTAACACAGAGATTAAAAAAGATAAGAATTGCTAGAAGTGATCTGAGATTTTGACCTGGTCCAATAGGAAATCTGAGAAAGTATGGACTAATGTAATTATTGCATTCCTTACATTTGTTAAGATCTTGGCTGCATTAACTCAAACGCAGAAAGCATACATAGCTATTGCGGTTACCTATACAAACTTGGCCAGATGACTGCATTAATTATTATATTACCTATACAAACGCAGAGAGCATACATAGCAACTGGGGTTACCAATACAAACACAGCCTCTGGCCGATTATGCATGCCAAAAAAGAACTGATTGCCCCATTTTTATTTTTACCTGTACAAAGGAAGAACTGACATCTTGAACCAACAATCTTCAAGACTTCTCTCATGAACAAGACAGCGTCATCATGTCCGAAATTTCCCACACTGCTTCCCAGCCATAGGATGCACAGCACTTCTTCAGGAAACATTGCACGGACCTGCTTAAGAGCTTCCATATACTCTCCTTCAACCAAGTGCAGACTGTCTGGGCTTAACCCTGGAACAGATCTTAGCAGGTTAATACGTGCCTGCTCCAAAGCACTCCCGCTGACATCAATACCAACATATTGGCACCTGTAGATTAATATAAGATGTTTAAGCTGCAGATAAACATGAAAAAACGCAGGGTTCTTTTTCCCTTTTGGCATGCAAGACTGTTAAGATCCAAGGATATCTACAAAGAAAATTAGGAAAACAGATTACCACAAACACTGTTGATTATGTAATGGCAGACCCCAATTGTTAATAGATCAGGACATCAATCCTGGAGCGGATGAAATCCACCACAGCTAATGGCACCATCAATCTGTATGTCAATGTATCAACCTTGCAATTTCAATCGAGAGAAATTTTGGAACTTTAACACAAAACATGGGGAAATCAATCTTACATAGACAGGGTGAACTTGTTCAGAAAGCACAGATATGGTCAATGCATCAGACTTTGGAAAAGTAAGCACAGATATGGCCAATGCTTCAGACTTTGGAATGAACAATCCACAAATTGAATGATTACCACCAGCACAGATATGGTCAATTCATCAGACCTTGGAATGAACAATCCACAGATTGAGTGATTACTACACCAGTATAAGCAGATTAGCCTTTGGAACTTTTGAACCTTAAATTACCAGGTGGCCATGGACAGCCACAAGTATGGAACTTAGCTCCACAAAATGCAAGACTAATTTGGACCAGATCCATTGATTTTATTTTGAGGAGACCTCTAATTTTCGGCACCAATGTTGCCGAATGATAGGAAGATGATAAACACTGCTAGGCCTACTGCAACACCATTCTAACAATGCAGACTGATGGGAAGATGGTAAACATTACAAGGCTGTTGCAACAACATTCTGACAATGCAGGGCCATAAGAACATCACAGTACCAGCTAGAGTGAGGATAAAGGCTATTCATTCCTATTTCAATCTCAACATTGGAATCTGCAGCACCTTCAACAGTGGCTTGAAAACAAATCGAAACATCTCAATCTTGCCTTCCAACTAACTTTCAAAGAATCTAACAAGTCAAAAATAAACAGAACCCACCGTGTCTCCCCATCCCTCTAGCAATAAGGCCCACACACTATCACAATGAGACAGCCTAGCTTCTTGCCTTGATCCATATTTTAAATTGATTGGAACCACCAAGATTTCCAGCAATTCGTTCAAGATTGCCAACCCACATTATTAATAGCATTACATGTGAGATTTCCTTAGCATTCCACACATTACAAGTGAGAAGATTGGGGTCCACATTACAAGTGAAGTTTGGGATTCGGCCCCCAAGTGTACCCTGTGATATCACAGGCTGTGTTAAACTGGCTGATTGTCAAGAATGTAGTTTGACTAAATACAGAGTTGCTATTCTAATGGTGATGCAGGTGAGATGGGCTGTTGCCTTTGGGATCTATAGGCTTGGAAGGTTTTCCACAGCCATGATATTGTCTTCCATGAAGAAAAGATGCATGAGACCTAATCAGGTGGTTGAGATACACATAAGGATCTTTCAGGAGGAGCCTCCTATTATAGTCTAGCTAGCCCAAGTTAGATAGCCTATTGCAACTACTGATGATTTAGTGGCCTAGGATTTACATGTTGTGTAGGATCATGATATTGGACAAAGAGGATAGCAACTAGTCTTGAGATGCTCGAAAAGAGCTTCACATCCTCCCAATCATTTTGAGCCCTCTATGCATTATGCCATGGTGATAGTACACAGTGACCTCAAATCAGCAAACGTTCAATACAAGATTAAACTAAATCAGTCCTAGGAGTCCACACAATATAAGTGCTGCAAGGCATTTCGTTTTTTTAATAAAGAGAACACATCTTCGGCTCTGAGACGAATCACCTGCCATTGCGAGCTTCAACTGATAGCAAACCAGCAAACAATCAATAGAAGATTAAACCAAACCGGCCCTACACGTCCACACAGTGTAAGTACTACAAGGCATTTCATTTCAAAAGACATGCAAAAACATGAGATGGATCACCTGCCACTGTGAGCTTGAAGTGCATTGAGCAAGAGGGCACTCTTGGTGGCGCTGCCGCAGCCAAGCTCCACGATCAGGCTGTCGGGAGCGACAGAGGCAGCAATACGGCGGGCGTGCTTCTGGAGGAGGAGGCGTTCGGCCTCATAAGGGTAGTATTCTTCAAGCTCAACGATCTGGTCGTAGAGGGAGGAGCCGGCGCCGTCGTAGAGGAGGGAGACGGGGATGTACTTGGGGGGGAAGGGGGATTTGAGGCCACGGAGGACCTGCTGGAGGATGGCAGGAGAGAAGGTAATGCTGGCAACTACTGGTTGAGCCATCAGGCTCTTGGGTACGGGACTCCTCTCTGTCTCTCTCTCTCTCTCGATGCACAGGGAGACGCGCACAGAGACAGGGCGATTGATTCAAACAGGTGAAGGCTCACGTGTGATTTGACTATATATATAGGTGCGATACGTGGTAGGATGGGACTACAGTCGGTTGGCACGCGTGTGGAAATGGAAGCACGTCCTCGACTTTCAAGAGCTTGCCATCCTGTGTGATGTCCATATCGGCCTGTGGCGCGGAGGCGGATGGTATACGTGGTAGCCTTTGACCCTACGTACCATAAAGAAACACCAGACCCATTTCAGGTATATAGTATGTATATTCTGTCTTTCTTCTTGTCGATGACACCGTGCATGCATTGCCTCTCAAACTCCTCTTTAAAGAGTGTCTCTCGAGTCTCGTGTTTCCCCCCTTTCGTCACGAAAGATTTGCGGCTGCCTTCCAACCTCCTAATTGAAAAGGAGGAGTCCCCCACGTATACAAGTCTCCGCGTCTAAAAAGTCTCAAGTCTCCCTAAAGCCCCCCATGGCTCTCTCCTAAGGGTGCTGCCACACCTTACTCTTAGAGACATGACACATGCAGCCCAATTCGACCATGCAAGTCATCATCGCAAAGTCGGAAAGCATGTTGCTGATCCTGCCTGACTTCACTTCGGCACCATGGCACTCGGATGAGTCCATAAAGCATCCTCCAAACTCCATGAACTTAATGAAGTTAGAAAATGTAATGCCCTAACATTCATGAATTCGATCTTTCATGTTTGTGCTTGTGTTTCTCTCTCCTCACCATGCTCCTTGCCATCTCTCTGGACCACCACCATGGCTTGAACTTGCATGTGGCTATGTCACTACCTGTAAACAAACCAAGATCACAAGTGAGTTTGCCTATGCTGACTCTTTTTTCACTAAACTTTGTGGAAATCTTGAAAGTGAATTGAGCATCAAGTGGCATGCTTTATCGCATTCTTACTCACTAAAAAATACAATTGACTTTGTTTGTTACACTTTTGAAAGTCATAAAAAGTGTCTCACCGTGGCACCACCCTTAGGTCACCCACCCAATATTCTTCACATTCTTATCATTATATTGTGATGGTGGCTCTCAAGGAGCACACGCGCACGCGCACGCGCGCACGCACACACACACATCTGAGTATATCAAGTGGGTTCACTAGAATGTATTTTCGAAATCCCTTTTATATGCCTTTTTTCATGCACAAAAGATATCATTTAATGGGATTATTTAGCATTAAATAGAAAAAAGTGTGCTTTATTTATGATAAATTTATAGATGGAAGGTTTCTAAATTCTACCTTAAATGCACGTGATAGTAAGAGTTTATATATTGTGGCCCCTTAAGTGTAGCTAATATTATGAAAGATGTAACACATATAATGCTAATATGATCATCCCATAATGACTATGCATGTATTTATTACTTTCACACCCAAGTTGGGCAAGAAGAGTTTTTCGACAAGAATCCCACAAGTAGTGCTAATAAAACATGGTATTGTAGTGTATTTGTACCAAGTGGAATTCTAAAATAGTGGTTAGAATTTTGTTATGCCCTTAAACAAACCAACATATTTTTCTAATATTTTAGTTATAAAATCGACATTTCATATAGATTTTGAACATAAAAAATGGTTGCTTTGGGAACTTACCTTTATTTTTGCCAACTAAGAAAAAAGATTTTTGTGAGCATACTGCCACAAGGTATCTCAAAGAAGCGCCAAAAGAGGAAAATACAAAACCATTTTTGTCATGTCATTTCCACTTATAGTAAGTGTTTCTTACAAAATTTGATTATCGGGTGGTATTTATTGTATTTTGAGAAGGTTTCATCCTTGATCTCTTCATAGAAATCTTGATCACTTTGGCTACTTACCCTACAAGAACTTCTCGAGTAAATTGCATAAATAATGTAACCATTAGCATTAGGTATGTTAAATCCTCCCGTCATAGCTTAACACTAAAATTCATAGTTACTTGAGAAGAAATTAGAAGACAAAAGCATGAAAGCAAGAGATGCACTACAAAAGATTCAGTTGAATCTCTCCCCATGTGACTAATAACAAATATGAAATGATCCAAAATTAATTGATTACTTAGCCTAGCATTGTGGACATATCCATCACTTATATCCACATATCAACCGAGTCTAACAGCAAATAGAATTAGTGTGAGAATCAATATATATGAATCATCTTCCAATAACACTCATAATATAAATCAATAAACATTGTTTATCACCAAAAATAAATAGTCAAGGGATACTTACTCTAAGGTCATCAAGCTAAGAAAAAATTACCAATGAGATTGTAAACACTAATATATACTCATGTGTATATTACAAAATTACCCACTAATGGAAATCACCCATATATACAAGAGCAAGTTTCATGCTAAAAAATTATAAGAGTCTCTATCAACTTCTCACTCGAGGATGAACCATCTAAGGCCATCATGCCCTTGAGAATATGCCATCGTGCATATAAGAGAACCATTTAAGGTCATCGTCCCTATAGCTAGCTAATGCCTCCTAGCAACAACTCAGGTATTGCAAATACTAATTAGTCATTATTTTTGTTAGCAATAGTAGATGCCTACTTCTTAATCAACCACTTGATTGAGTCAAAAGAATAGGTCAAGAAGATGTTTCACAAAAAAGAGATTTTAAATGATTAAAGTAGGCTTGAAAGCATGCATTAATATTGTAATAACTTTATTTTACTAAATATTTTTTTATCATCATTACAGATGCTAATGGTATAGACAAAGGACATTACCTTTGAAACTCACAAACTCAAAGGATCTATACCTAGGTGTAGCACATATTACAAGAAGTGCTTGCCTTTGTTACTTATAGACTTAAAATTTAGAAGCTCTATTTCATGGAATCTAATTTGTTTCTTAAATTTGATTAGTAAATCATTAAACTCTTGCTTTCACAATCTTCAATTATTGATAGGCATATCAAATGGGCTTCTCTATGTCTAATGGATCTTTTCTTTGAGAAGCATTGTATGTATTGCACATATACTTACACACACAATTCTAGAAGAGATGTATCAACCTCCTTTCATATGTCATCTAATAATTCTAACTATGTTGAGGATTATAGAAGTATGTTTTTTTTTTTTTTGAAAAGGATGGTGTTGATGTCATTTCAAAATGCATTTTTTGTCAACATGTCAAGTGCTAATATGGAAGACAAATATAGATTGCTACTACCATTAACTCTTCCTAATGATCCATGAGAACACATTTCTATAAATTTTGTTTGTATTTTCCTAGCTACTTCTACATATAATAGTATGATATGGACTATGTAAGTATGTGGATTCATTAAAAAAGCCTACTTTACTGCTTACTAAAAGACACTGACTACAACTTAGGCTGCACCTTTTTTTGTTAGGACTGTTTTTGTTAAGCATAGAATTTCTCATCATGATACTCATTTTTGCAATAATGTCTTCATTCATTTGTTTCAAAATGGCTAGTAGTATAGATTATAGTTCTATTTTCCATATTGAATCTAATGGTCAATTAGAAGCTACAAAAAGTGCTATTTGAGATTTTGTTACATCATACATGCACTATTTCCAATCCATCAAATTTGGGATAAATACCTTGATTTATTAGAATTTGCATATAAAAATACCTAAAAGCACAGAGAATCATCCTTATTAAGTCAGTAGCTCAATTTTATAATCAATTTAAGATTAATCTAAGGTTTAAAATTTTCTTTTAGGTTAGATTTTCCTTCTCATTGGTAATGGTTAAAAATTTTATTGTTATGTGATATTTATTTTGTTTTGGGGAGGTCTCACCCTTTGATTCTTCATAGAAATATTGATCACTTTGGTCATTTTGCTAAAGAATATTCTCAAGTAAATTTTGTAAGAAATGTGCCAATTACCATTACTTGAATGTTGCATTGGTGGCCACATAGTTTACTCTATGATATCACATGATTAGTACTGTTGCCTAGTGAGCAAAAAAGAGTAATTTGTAGTCACATTTACTTTTCCAAGTCATTCAACATTACTCTTTCGATTTAATTGCTCATTCATATGCACCTTTATTGATTGATATATTATTTGCTTGAATGATTTGACATTTCAATCATTTTGAGAATAGTTGAAAATCCTCGATGATAGTAGATTATGATATTGAAGCATCATCATTGCCTTTATTATTTTGATGATTGGGCAATTGTTATTTTAATGGTTATTTATGTGGATATGAAGTATCATTATTCATTAATTAAATAAGATGCATGGATATTGAGAAAAACTCAGTAGAATAATGCTCATTATACTACCATACTTTTACAATGCATAGACATTAAATAAATCTCAAGCATATCGAGAGCTAGTGCATGCAAAACTTAATGCCAGGAGGCATATTCCACGGTGGATTCAGTGAGGTTTTTATTTCACAGTGGATTCCGTGAGGTTTTTTGATGGGTTCCATAAAACTATATTTATTTGTCAGGGCTTGTATACAAGGTGGATTTCTTGTGCGAGAAGTTGACAAGGATGCTTATCCATTTGGGCCGTCATATTAATTTAATGTGCACATGGGTGATTTTGCAAAATACATATCAAATTAATAGACGTTTATGAGTTTAGAGTACACTTGAATTAAATTAAAGTTAGGACAGAGTTCCAACCTATTTAATTATTTTGTAGCTGAAGACTGCTAGGTATTCACTTTTTTGGGTTTTATTTTATTATTTTCTAATAATTGTGAATGCTTTAGTTGATGTGTAGAGTAGGCAATGGTGGCGTTGGGAAGCACTAGGCGATGGCATGAATTCAAAATACTTAGAAGAATCATTATTTTTAATGGATGTGCGTCTTATCACTAAAGTGTAGCGCCAATATTCATTTAGGTGCGCTTATTTATTAAATCACTTAACAAACATTTATTATTTTGTATGCACATAGGCACTTGGTTAAATATTTCATTATTTGACATTATATTTGAGCATATCCTGACTTTTGGGACGCTGAAACGCTTTACTCTTTATTTGGGCAAAAGCAAACACAAAAGCCAAAAGCATGCTAATTATAAAGTGGGCTATTTTTGAGCTTAGAGATTAATAAATTTATAAATACATGCCTTGTGAAGCGCTCACACAAGGCAGGGGGAGATTGCACCCAATTGGTCTTCTTATCTCTTATCATGCAATGTCTATTTTTGTCTTTATGAAGCTTTTGTAGAGTTCTTTGTTCTTGGGGACCTTTCGATGTTCACTATGCATATACAACATCCAAATTGTGCACCAGTGGTATCAGAGCGAAGCTGAGATCAAGGGCTTCCAATCGCTTATCATCTTGCGTGAAGACGAAGCTCCTGGAATGAATGGGCTCTATAGGTTTTCTCACGACAAACCGTTAATACAAGTGTGTTCCTGGTGGTGAAGAACCCCTTGATGTACTCTCACATAGCGAAGGACCTCTCCCAGGAGCCGGAGGACCACTTGGAAAGCTCCTTTGTCAAGATGTTTTTTTTTTTCCTCTCCCAGACAGAAATTGCTAAGTATTATATCAATTGCTAAGCTTATTGTTTAAGGTTATAAAGCTTAAACCTCCAAAAATCAACGAGCTGCGGTGAAAGAACATACTGGTCACCGTCGATTGTGTCAAAAAGCTGTCGTCGTCTTGCTATGAATCCACAAGATTATTAAGATTTTTTAAAGCTTAAAGTTTCTAAGCTTACTAAATCTTAAAATTTTCAATCTTCAATCTCCTCCATAGCAGGTGTTCACACCGTGTTACTCTTGAACCAATTTCGTAGACCCAGCAAGCCTATGTTCACACCTATAATTTGGCAGAGTTGATTCACAACAAGTAGGTTGTCACATGCAGTCTATGTAGAAGAATTTTTCACTTGGAAGAAGATCGTCATCAATTTCCGTACCTGCGAAAGAGGCAAGATCGTAAAAGCAAAAGCCAACAAGCCTTGTAAACCCAAATTTGAGCTACGCTCATCCTTCTGACGAGATTTCAAGTGTGTGAGGTTACTTGGGATTTTTGCAGGATGTCCGATCAAAACATGGAAGATTTTAAGGGCGAAGGTGATTTGCTAGAGCTGACAATGGAGTAAAAATTAAATCTAATCATGATGCAACTTCAAGAAGAGAGAAGTGCACAACAAAATTTTTAAGCACAACTAGCTATACTTCAACAATCCATTGTTGATCAAGACAAAGTGAAAATTGAAGATATTATTAGACGTACAATTCACACAACACTCGATGCATAGTCTCTCAGGAAAGAAGCCAAGATAAGTAAAAGAAATTTCAAATTCCGTACTTTTAATGGGCAACATGACGGTAAAATTGTTCTTGCTTTCATCAGTCAGTTTGATTATTATTTTCATGAAGGGAAATATGCTGAAAAAGATAAAATTAAATGCATCACTAACTATCTAGCAGACATAGCATCGTTATAGTGTGGATTGTTGTTCGTAAGAGTGTTGATTGTCCCACTACTTGGGAGGCCTTTTAAAAGAAATTTTTGCAGAATTTCCTTCCACCTCAATTCCATGAAAAAGTAATCAAATAGTGGGATCTCTTGCAACAAAGAGATTGTGAATCCATCCCGCAATACAGTGAGCATTTCTAGAGTGCCTTACTACAACTTCAAATGCTTGAAGATGTTCTTGAGGTGATCCACAAGCGCAAGTATATGTCTGGCTTGCTTGGACCTTGCTTCTATGCGAAAGTGAATATGTTCAAGCCAAAGACTTTGGAGGATGCGATTTTTTTAGTGCATGATGCGGAAGATAAAATTCGTGGATGAGAAATGTGACCACAATAATTTTTCATTAACGGTAACTTTCATTCAAAGCAATTCAATTCTAACTTCTGAAGATTCAATCAAAATCCCTTTGTTCCTTCTTCTTTCCATAAACCCTGGACTCGACCTCCTACTTTACTATCAAACACAAATTCCAACCCTAAGCCTTCTCTCTAGCCAAATCCCAACATACCCAAATTTCCAGCCATTACCAATAATGTCTCCAAAGAAAAGCCTATAGTTTGCTACAAGTGTCATCAATCTGGACACTTAGTAGTGAACTGTCAATCCAATAAGCAAGCTGTTCAAATCAATCACTTAGGAGCAACTGAAGATGAAGACCATGAAGATATGCCAGACTTCGTTGAAGATGATGATGATATCGACGATGCTTTAGATACTTTACCAGGTATGCCAAATTCTCATTTGTTATTAACAATGAGATGTTTTGTACATGGTCAAGAAAAGATTGTTTTGCATGATGATAAAAGCACACATGATGTTATTTCCACAAAGATTAAATAGTGTTTTCATTGATGTAAAGCTTGTACTACAACTAGCAATTCCTTATCATAGGTAAAATACTTGAGTTCAGATGGTTTAAATTTGCAGCTAGAGTAGGCTATGGGATGTGAATTTTGCATAAGGACAGCTCCTATTCCAAATCCACTAGCATAGTGACTACTAGGAATAATGGTCTATTAAAGTCAGGTAGTTGCAATACAGGGGCATGTGTTAAGGCAAGTTTCAGTAAATCAATAGACTTTTGTTGATTATCAGACCAATGATACACAATACCTTTCTTTAATAATTTTGTCAAAGGCAATGCAAGCAATGAAAAATTTCTCACAAATTTTCTATAAAAGCTACAAAGACCTAAGAAAGAACGTAATTCGTGCACATTTTTAGGTATCGGCCAATTCAAAATTTCTTCTGTATTTTTAGGATCAATTTTAATATCGTTAGATAAAATAATATGTCATAAGTATTCAATGTGGGTTTGGAAACATTCACTCTTTTCAGGATTAACATATAATTGATTCTCTTTCAACAGTTTGAACACCAAGGATAAATGTTCATAATGTTCGTTCTCATTTTTACTGAAAACCAATATGTCATCAAAGAAAACAATTATACAATGTTGATCCTTCAAAAATATGCGATTCATTATATGACTGAATGTGGCTGGTGCATTAGTTAAACTAAAAGGCATAACAAGGAATTCATAATGTCCAAATTGAGTTCTAAATGCAGTTTGGAAAATATCAAGTGTATCCAATCATACTTGATGATATCTAGATTTAAGATCCATCTTGCTAAATATTGTGGCCCCTTGTAGTTTATCCATGAGGTCATCTACCCTAGGAATCATATATCTATTTTTTACAGTAATCTTGTTTAGGGCACGATAATCAATGCACATTATAGGTGTTATTTTTCTTTTTAACTAATAGGACATGTGCACTAAAAGGAGAACTACTGGGCCTAATGAGTCATCGGGTTAACAATTCTTCAACTTGGGTTTAAATTTCTTTCTGTTCAATTTGATTATGTCGATAAGGTGCTTTACATGGTGGTTGAGAACATGGAATTAAGTCTATTTTATGATCTTTAGGACATGTAGGTGGTAAGTCAGTAGCAAAACAATCTTTAAATCGTGAAAGAAATTGTGCGTGCCTAGGATGCATCTAACTTTCCTTAGCTTTAACTTCATTCACCCATATTAAGTAGGATTTGCTACCTTTTCTTAAGGCACGTTTAGTATGTGTGTGATTAAGCAATGGAAAAGTATTTAAGGTATGCTTATGTAATGTGATTTGTTTCCCATTAGAATGAATCGTCATTGAATGTGTGGAATAATCTATATCGGGATTATATTTATGATGCCAAGGCGTTCCTAAAATAATATCACTAGATTGCAAAGGCACAACTAAGAAATTTCTGCACTCAACATAATCACCAATTATAATTTCTAAGTCATGAACTTCTTGTGTTCCATTGTATCTAGTACCTAAGCATGTAGCCTTGATACGATAATGAGTTGAAATAGTATATAAATTCAATTCTTTGCAGAAAAAAAATCGTGTGTGCTCCCATCATAATGTAAAACAGTATTTTCTACCATGCACAAGACATTTCATCATTAATAAAGAATAAGGATTTGGCATACTTGGTAAAGCATCTAAAGTAATACTGATATCGTCATCGTTTTCCGTGAAATCTGAAATTTTTTCGTAGTCTTCATCTTCAGTCGCTCCCAAGTAGTTGATATGAACAGTTGGCTTTTTAGATTGACAATTCATCGCTAGATGTCCAAATTGTTGGCAGTTGTAGCAGACTATGGGTTTGGCTTTGGATACATTATTGGTAATAGCGGGGAGTTTAGGAATGTTGGGATTTGGTTGGAAAGATGGCTTAGGATTTGGATTTGTGTTTGATGGGAAAGCAAGGAATCGTTGTCATAATGTTATGAGGACACAGTGTGAAAAAGTAAGGAATGCATCATCATCCAATTTCTTTATTGATCTAGAGAGTCAATGTGATCTGAGCCGTTAGTACTAGTGTGAGTTGCATGGATTATTTGAAAATACTAGATTTTTTAATAATTTTAGCCTATTTTTTATATTACTTATTGTAAAAATCCGAAAAATTTAGAAAAAAGCTTCTAGATTAGGATAGCATGTAAAAAGCTAGTTACTTTTTCAGCCAATTAGGGGATTTTCACAAGAGGGACAGATTGACGAAATCGCACGCATCGTGATCGCTGTAAATAGGCTGAAAACTACAGATTGAACTAAAAGAAGAAGAAGGAGTGATCTGGGAGACCCGTGAGCAGATGTCTTGTGGTTTTACCCCCCCTTTCGGAGCCAACGGAGCCATCAAATTTGGGTTTCGAGTAGTAGAGAAGGAGTTGTAATTTTTATGCACGTTTTGTTCTATGAAGAAGCTCCAAGAGATCTAATGCTTAGAGATTGCTTCTAAGTAGTACAAAGATTCTAGGTTCTTTCAATACATATTGATTCAATTCATTGTGATTTGTCTTTGTAGTGTTTATCACTTGGGTATTCTCTATCTTCTCTTCCATCTCCTATCTCTACTTCCTTCTACTTCTGATCCTTGCTGGATTCGACCTTTGGACAAAAACCCCTCCGACATCGTGTCCAAGATTTATGTAAAGAATATGAAACAAAGTGATTTTGATTCAATTTTTGAAAGTTAGAATTGAATTGCTTTGTACTGAAGCTACCATTAGTTGGGAATTGTTGTGGTCGCTTCTCTCATCCTCGAATTTTGTCTTCAGCATCATGGGCCAAAGAAATCGCATCCTCGAGGGTCGTTGGCTTGAACATGTTCACCTCCGCATAGAAGTGACTAAGCAAACCAAACATAAATATGCGCTTATGGATTGCCTCAGGTACATCTTCAAGCATTCGAATAATAGCTAAGAATACTGCAAATAGAGCCATGAAGAATCCCATGAGGGGGGTAGTTCCCCAAACAACGAAGTTGTAATAAGGCATTCTAGAAACGCTCAGTATATTGTGAAATAGGCTCGCGATCTATTTGTTGCAGAAGATCCCACTGTTTTATTACTTTTTCACAGAATTGAGGTGAAAGAAAATTCTGCGAAAATTTCTTTTGAAAAGCCTCCCAAGTAGTAAGACAATCAATACATTTGCGGACAATAGTCTACCATAGCAATGCTCTGTCCACTAAATGGTTAGTGATACACTTGAGTTTGTCTTTTTCGGCATAGTGTTCTTCATGGAAATAATCATCAAACAAACTAATAAAAGCGAGACCAGTCTTTTCGTCATGTAACCCATTAAAAGTATGGAATTTGAAATTTCTTTTACTTATCTTGGTTTCTTTCTTGATAGATTGTGCTTCAGTGTCACAAAAATCGTATGTCGTATAACATCTTTAGGTTGCGGTCCATCTTGTTTGACAATAGATCATTGAAGAGTGGCCAGTTGAGCTTGCAAAGTTTGACATGCTCTTCATTCCTCTTGAAGCTACATTATAGTTAGGTCCAATTTTTGCTCCATCGTTGGTTCCGATAAATCACCTTCGGCCATAAAATCTTCCATATTTTGATCGGACATCTTGCAAAATTTCAAACAACCTCACACACTCGATCTTATTAGTGGGATGAGCATAGCTCAAAGTTAGGTTTACAAGGCTTGCTTTAAAAAAAAAAAAGGGACTTTTTGCGATCTTTCTTCTTTTTGCGGGTACGAAAATTGACGAAATCCTTCTTTCAAGCAAAAAATATATTGCGTGTATCAGTTTACATGCTGGAAATTGTCTCTGTCAGAGTAGTGCATATAGGAACATGGGCTTGTTGAAGTTACAAAGCTAGTTCGGGGTTGGTTCAGTGTGAACTCTTGCTATGGAGAAGATTTAAGATTGAAACTTTTAAGCTTTAGGAGCTTAATAAGCTTAAGATTTTTAAGAAAAATGAATCAAGACGACGGTATGTTGGCGCCAAATTCGTCACCAGTCAGGATGTCCTTCCACTATCGTTTGTGAGATTTTAGAACTTTTGAGCCTTAAGCTTAAACAATAAGCTTACTATTTGATAAAAAAGTTGGCACCTTTTGTCTATCTGAGAGAAAAAAAGAATGTCTTTGTGAAGGAGTTTCTTGAGTGGTCCTTCCCCTCTAGAGAGTGGTCCTTTGCGTTCTGATAGCATAGTAGGGGGTTCTTCACCGCCAGGAACACACTGGTATTGACGAATTGTCGTGAGACTGATTGTAGAGCCCGTTCATTCTAGGAGCTTCACCTTCGTGCGAGATGGTAAGCGATTGGAAGCCATTGATCTCAGCTTCGCTCTGATACCACTGGTGTGCAAATCGGATGCTAGATGTATATGTAGCGAGTACCGAAAGGTCCCCAAGAACAAAGAACTCTTCTTTAAGCTCAAAAAAACAAGAGGATAGACTTGCACAACATGAGGCAAAAAGACCAATTGGGTACAATCTCCCCCCATGCCTTGTGTGAGCGCTTCACAAGGCATATATTTATAAATTTATTCATCTCAAAGCTAAAAAATAGCCCAATTTTACAAATAAGCATGCTTTAGCTTTTGTGTTTACTTTTGTCCAAATAAAGAATAAAACGGTTGGGAGTCCCAAGAGTCAGACTGTGCCCAAATACAATGTCCAATAATAAAATATTCAAACGGCCCATGCACACATAAAATAATAAATATTTGTTAAGCGCGTCTAAATAAATATTAGCGCCATGCCTTTAATGATAAGACGCGCACCCATCAAAATGATAATTTCTTCTAGAAAATTTAAATACACGCTATCATCTAGTACTTCCCAACACCACCACCGCCTGCTCTACACATCAATTGAAGCATTCACTAAATTAAACCGATAAAAGTGAATACCTAGCAATCTTCAGCTACAAAATAAATAAATAGGTTGGAACTGTGTCCTAACCTTAATTTAAAATGAGTACACTCTAAACTCATAAATGTCCATTAATTTAAATATGTATTTTGCGGAATCACCCGTTGTGGAGCCACCCGCATACACATTAAATTAACATGACGCTCGAAAAGGAAAGGCATCCCCCTCAACTTCTCACACAAGGAATCCACCTTGTGTAGGAGCCTCGAAAAATAAATACAGTTTTACAGAATCCACTGCAAAACCTCACGGAATCCACTATGGAATTAAAAACTCACGGAATCCACTGTGGAATATGCCTCCTGGCATCATTAGCTTTTGTGGGAGCTAGCAAGGGGATGGGAGGGATAAGGAAAACCCACTTTCTTTGTTCTCACTAAGTGTGACCATGTGAGGAGTTGGGGGAGTGGGGTCTTCCTACTCCCACTCCAGGTGGGTGTAGTCAAGCCCTTAGAACTGAGATTGAAAATCTCCTTTTGGAATGTAATGGATGAATAAAAGCTCCTAATTTTTTGCAAGTCCAAACTTGGACAAATAATAGAATAATGAGGATCATTTGAGTTTCAAGACAAAACTCTACCTCCACACATACTTCCTCTCTTTGAAAAGACTTTAATATGATGGCTTAGTGCTCACTTATATACCCTTTGTACATAAGAACCAAGAGGCCAAATTTGTACTTATTGTGGTCATGATAAACCCCTAACATTGCAAAAAAAAAAATCCTTTAACATTAGAAAAGAGAGTGTGTATGTCAAAAGTACAAAGAAAAGATTGATTCAATGCCTTAATTGATAAACTAAGTAGGAGTTGCATAATTGAGACCTCAATAGACCCTTCATCTACTTCATATGTAGCATAAAGGTTGTTAGCTTAGGTTTGATTTTATGAGACTTATAAGCTTGCGAGTTGACATGTGCTTTTGCCTCATGTAACTTAATAAGAAATTTGTGAGTTTCTAACAAAGAAACACATTTTCTTAAAAGGAAGGTAGTTCTTGATGTTTCTTCTATTTCACAAAATATATGATATTTTGAAGGACAACTCTTGACATCACTTCTTTAAAAATATTATCTTTTTTCTTCTATTATGAAGGATGTCATTGCTTACAATGCTTTACAGAACACAAGTGGTACATCGAGTCATGTCTTTCACACTAGATTTAAGCACTAAATTTTTGTTACTTTAGATATAGTAGACTAACATATGAAGAGTATAAGTAATACCATATAACAATATTATGCATATATACCTACAAAGTACTTTGGAAGTTAATAGACTAGAATGTGAAAAGTATAAGTAATACCTTATAAGAATATTATACATATTTATCTACAAAGCAGTTGGAAACTTTAAAAGTTGTACCACCTCTTGGGATAGCACCTTTTTATAAAGATGTCCTATCACATAGCTTAACTAGTGATAGATTTCTTATATATAGGGGATGCACATATACACATTATTCTACACATACTAGTTAAATTCTAAGAGAGAGTGACTCTATAAATATAGATGCCCTCCAATAAAATATGTGCCTTCTAATTTAGGGGATATTGAAATACCCTAAGAATGTATACAAGGGGTTTATATATAGGGGTGTGAATGCATGTGATATGCATATTTCTTTGTAGTGACCATCCAAGGTATGAAGCTCTAAGTATGAACTCATCCATTCACCTTACACAATTATTTAAAATGGCATCAACTCCTTAAAATTAGTAGCTTTTATGATGTTAGTCCTTTGTATTTTGATATGCAAGCATGTTTTGTGAGCTATGGAAGAACATCTGCTTCATAAGGGTGGATTAATATGGCATAAAAGCACATGTAGAATTTTGTGTAGTAATAAGACTTTTATATATTATATTAGATTGAGTTTACTAAGATTCATAATATATCTTGTATAACTTTGAACATTCTCATATTTGTTGAGTTTTGTAATGCCATATTTGTTGTAAATTTTCTAATCTAAATCACTTTCTAATGGGTGTGTAGTCATAGTATGACTACATTATTGAGATCTTTAAGGATGCACTCTTTTATCATGAATGATCAAGACCAGGCCATATTTTGGTAATCTATGAAAAGTGACTTTTTTTGATACATGAGGGGTCATTTGTTAATAATGTAATGGACTAGAGTACTACTAATCTTCTCCTTTCTTATATTTCAATATTCTTTGAGAAGTATTTTAAAAAAATCGAGGTTCAAATAAATTGTTAAATTTAAAAGAGTACATTGAAATTATTGTTAATAATGTAATGGACTAGAGTACTACTGGTCTTCTCTTTTCTTATATTTCAATATTCTTTGAGTATTAAAAAAAATCGAGGTTCAAATAAATTGTTAAATTTGAAAGAGTACATTGAAATTATTGGAGATAAGTTTTATATTTTGATCTAAGTAAGTTTAGTTATGATTTGATTAACAAACTTACTATTGTTAAGGCTGAAAGTTTTTGTATCGATTGCAAGAAATGTCTTCCATGAACACTATATATGAGCACATGAAGTTTTCCATGTGTATGCACATGTGCACACCTGTGTGCATTGGGGGTTGGAGTGGGAAATTTACTTCCACATTCTCAAATTGCACATTAAATTGTTTAATTGACAAGATTCGGGTCCCAATGGGAAATTCCTATCTCTTTTCAATTATGTAGTCACAATCTCCATAACACTTGTTAAAATATTATCACACGTGAGATAAATCTCGCTTCATACAATGAATAAAATAGAGGAAAAATGTCTACATGGAAATAGGTATCATGTCTATATAAGCATATGCCAAATCTAAGAACAAATATCAAATGGAGACAATCATCATGAAAGAGAGTTTTATCCAAAAGCTTTGTTATTCCATTAGAAAAGTATCATGCTAGTATGAAGCCTAGATTATTGATTTAGTGACTAGAAAGTGATTGGATTTTTATATTTTACATGGATTTTTTATTCTATTAGTTTGCCACACAATCATGACTTATTGCATGTGTGAATGTGTAGCACTGGTCACATTATGCAAGGTGGATGTCAGAAGGATTAGTGTGCTTTGTGATACAAATGGATAGATATTTAGATTGGGAAATTTGAGAAGGTCTTGGAATTTATGAAGCATTACCAATTGAAGGATCCTTCGAATAAATATATCCAACCACCCACAAATCTATATGTTTCTTTCCTTGAGTTCACAATATGTTGGCCTTCATCTCATCTGTTAGTACTCGACGATGTATACTTATCCAAGATGAACAAATTGGATCTAGTTGGATGGTAAGTTGGTACTTGCATGTGCTCACATATGTATTACTTACAGAGGTATTGCTAAACATTTTAGTAGATCAAGGATCACAGTGATAAGAAAGTGAGCACAAATAAGAGAATTGCAAAGGAGCATGGAGAAAGAGTGTGTGAAAAGAAGAAGTGGGAGTAGACAAACCACAATATAGGTGGACATTTCTCGACAAAAATACAAATTATCCCAAGTTCCAAGAAAAAAAATGGTCGAAAAGGTGACCCTGACATAAATTAAAGATGAGGGACAATTAATGGCTGAGCTTCTTAATTAATTCAATATTCTCTCATTAATCACATCTGAGCAACCAAATTTGAAATTTTCATTATTACAAAATCTCAAATAATTAGCAACTTAATCATTTTCTTACAAGTGCCTTTTTTGAAGTGTTTTTGGCCCTAATGAGGTGTCCATCTTGCCTTGTTCGCCTTGTTGCTCCATTGACCTGGGTTTGTTGGCTAGCTCAATGTCTTCCTCTTCCTTCTTCCTCAATTCCTCCTCTTGTTCGGTGGCCTTTCTTCTTCTCTCTTTCTCGGCTCTTTTTGCCTCTTTCCCAGCTTTCTGCAAGTCTACTTCCTCCTTTTTCTAGCATCATCTTTGTCTTAACCGTCTTTGCTTTCCTTCTGCTGGATTGAGTTTCTTGCTCTCCCTCCTCTTCACTAACTATCCTCTCACTTGATTGTTCTTTGTCATGACGAGGATGTGATGTATCAGGTGTTTCATTTGCTCCTTCTTCCCCATCATGTGCCTCTTTTATTTCCTCTTGGATAAGGGTGGTCAAGATTCCTCCATACCCAATAAATGAGGCTTTGGCTGCAAGCTTCTTCCTGTCAGTTCCTTTCGATGCTGGGGACTCTCCACCCGCCGGTTTGCTTCCAAGGGCTTGTGCTTTAACAGATTGGTCTATGGTCTTCCGCATGTAGCCATTCCAATCCACCTCATCCAATGAGTGAGCCACCACGCTCTCCAGCATAGGCACATTGGTCCTATGCATGAGCAAGTTGTACCTTTGACTAGAGAAGAGGGAGTGGATCACCGGCTTGCAATCTGACTTCTACCTCGGGGATGTCTCGGATGCTTATGCCATCGTTCGTCAAGACACTCTCCTTTCTCACCCTCAACATGGCATAGACATCTCTTTTCTACCTCTTTTCCACTTTTGGTTCCAATCCCAATGCCTTCTCCACCAAGGCCTTATTGAGTGGAACCTACACTTGCTTGATTCCTTCTATGCTTCCCACGGATATTGTCCCACACTCCTTGTCGTGGCTATATGTCCTCGTGAATTCCACACACTTAGTGTGGTCAGGCTCCAAACTTTTCGATGTACTTGGCGAGGTTGCACTGGTCTACAATCCTCTTGATAGCCTCCTCACTGGTCACCACCTCTTCGATGTTGTGAATGCTATTGAATCTGAGCTTGCTTGATTTTCAAGGGAGAGGTCGTACTTTACTCTTTCCTCTTCTATGAAGGGAAGGCGATGGGCTCGGTCTTGCTTGCGACATCTTCAGTTCCTATCATAAGCCATGGTTTGTCATCAGTGCTTTTCAAATCAATCAACTATTGGAAGCTAAAACTTTATGTTTGCTGAATTAAAATGTCTTAAGCACAGAAATAGACTTCCCTTCCAAGCTTTATTTCAAAGGTTGTGATATTTTCCTCAATCACTATTTAATGTTTTCCTTGCTTTTCTATCCTTAGATGTGGATTGAGTCTTTTAAGATGTGTTTTTATTTTTCTTGTTTCCTTATGTGTTTGATTTGATTTTGATGCTCCTTATGATTCACCTTACTCCAACCTCCTCGGAATTGAGAAGAATCCTTCCTAGGATTGAAGGCTAGAGTGTAGAGGGTGTTCTGTGCATGGGCATAGTGCTTTACTTTCGCATGAGCCAAGCAGAGAATTTTGGATTATATTCCATATAAGTGTACCGATCCATGTCGAAAGGTCGGATGCCAACTTGGGTGATGTAAGTAAGGACATCGAGCAAGAAGTCACTGGAGTCTATGTGACTAGCAATGTGTAGTTCCTCCTCGGTGAGGATGCGATCTAAGTAGGGGTGTCCCTAAATATGTTCTTCCATGGTTGTTAATACCCTATAAGAGGTTGGAGCAACATAAGTTGGATCGTACTCTGATGTTTTTATTGTGCATTGTTTCTCAACATTTGTCATGATCTGACATCCCTCGAGCTCCCATTATTGAAGGAAAAGAGTGTACCATTTTTTCAAGAAAGGGGCGTTGATGGCTACAAGCTATTTCAAGTCTTCTATCTCTTGATCATTGGCATAAGTTGTGCACTTGTCATATGAGGTGATGAGGCATTGTTTCTACACTTGTTCGCGGGAAACCTCGGTGGCAATCAGCTCCTTAGCTGCCTCAGAAGCCTTGACAAACACAAATTCTGATTCTTCCCAAGAACAAGGGAGTGTCGTACTTTCGTCACTATAGCCTCGTTCAAGAGTCCCAAGTCTAAGCAGTCATAACTTTTAGCAAGCGACATAAAGGTGGTATCTAAGTGTCTAAGATAGGCAACCAAGTCATCCCCTATGTCCTCCGCTAAGTTTAGGGCCACACTTAGAATTGATCACCACTCATAGAAGGGTGTAAGGCCAGCAAGGTGGTTGGGGTTTGACTGAACTAGAGGGTTCAACAGGATGATGGTGGGTTGATTTAGTTATTCCTAAGCTTGCGGTTGAACCTTTTGTACAGTAGGCTAGGTTGTGGCTGCTAATGGTGCATTGCTACATTCAGGTGACTTTCCATGAGTTGTAGGACTTGTCATGGCATGTGTATGGGTGGAAGGCTGATAGAATTGCTCAGTTTTCACTGGTTCGTGTGTTGGTGATTCTAAAGGCTTTGAATTTAGAGGCTCTTATGGCTTCAGCCTTGGTTATGGCTTGTGTGTTTGTGTGGTCAAGTTTAGGGGTGGTGTTTGATTAGTGCCTTGGACCATTTTGGCCTTAGAAATCCATATCTAGACATTACCCTCATAATAGCATTTCGCTTGATCAATTTCTATGGTTGTGTCTTGATTTGGTAGGGTGCGAGCATTTGCGTCCGTACGATGGTGTGCTCTTTGCGCTGCGCAATCTAGTGTGCCACCATGGGGCTTTGATAGCCTATCTACCAAGCTTCATTTCTATCAAAAAAGTTTTGAAAATGATCAAGTATACACTACACACAGAGTGAAAAACTAGGGTGTTGTCAGAAACCCTAATCCTTCCTCCATAGCCAAATATTCTTCAAGCTTAAAATGACCTCATTTTCTCTCTCCTACCACTCAAGCAAAGGCATTATCATTTAAATCCAATTACTCTCTAAAGATTAAATCAAAGTTCACATATCAAATCATTGAGGAGGGGAGATCATGGTGACTTCTTGCAAGATTGAAGCATAGTATCATAGTGTCTCTTAACACTTATTTAGTGACTCTTGTCACTTGTATCAGCTTTGCCTCACATCAGGGCTGAGATTTTTTGGGCTACTCTAGCATCGAATCAAGGAGGGGAATACAACATTGAAGATCCCAGAAGTTATTGAAGACCTATTGAAGATTTTCCAAGGATCTGGCTCCACAAGTATCTCTTGATACTAGTCACTTAGTGTTTTTTGGCACTTGTGCATGTTAGCACATTCAAGATCATTTCTTCTGCTACTGAAATTTAAGAAATTTGGAGCTGATTTGCTGCTGTTCCTACAACTCCAATATGGGCAAGGACTCTCTGACAGTTCACTTTAAGGGGGTCGAGTTTCACACTTGGTGGTAGACCTACATCAAGCTTATCCTAATGAAGAAGGGTCTTTGGGCCATCACAAGTCACAAAGAAACGAAACCTCATGATGCGGACCTGGTAGCCACTTGGCAAAAGAATGATGATAAGGCTCAGGCCATTATCAAATTGGAGCTAGACAATAGCTATATCCACTATGTGGATAATTGCGATACTTCACATGATACATGGAAGCGACTTGACACTTTGTTTGGTGCATAGTCTAAGTCATCAAAGTATGGTCTCTTGATTGAATTTTTCAAGCTTGACATGAAGTTGAGCACATCCCTTGCCACACATCTAAATTATATGGAAGGACTTCTAACCCAGTTTATAGAAATCAACATTAAAATGGAAGAAGATGTTTGCATTAGTGTTCTGCTTAAAAGTTTGCCTCCTGAATATAATAATGTATCAACAACCTTAATCAATATGCCAAACCCTAAGATTGTTGATATCCAAGTATCACTATTAGAGGAGGAAAAGAAGCTAAAAACTAAGGAAGAACCAAGCACCTCTAGAGATGAACAAGCGTTATATGCTGGCAACAGGTACAAAGGCAAGAAGGATCAAATTTTTTGTGATTTTTGCAAAAGGATCAGACACACTGAGAAGTTCTACCATGCCAAAAAGAGGTCATAGAAGGCCTATCTTGTTGCAATTAAAGAAGAAGAAGACCTTGGAGTAACGAAAGAAGAAGAAGAAGATCACTAGGAGAAGAATAAGCCTCATCAGTCCTTCTACGCCTACTATGATAGATTGTTTTAGCCTTGTGATGTCTAAAGCCCAAATGACTTTATCATAAGCTTGTAAACTCCTCATGTAGCTTTGTACTATAGCCTTTGGATGTCTGTGGGAGCTTTTGAACAACTACCAAGACCCTCGGACTGCTTAGTGTTTCAAGCGTTCCAAGCTGAGCATTAATGGCTACCTCTCACATAGCCGACGCACCATCCATATCTATGGGTGTAGTGAGCTCTCCGTGCCGATCGAGTTACCTCCTCTCTCGCGCACTCCGGTAGCTCCACGATCCAAGTGCAAGCTTCAAGCAAGCTCCATCCTCAAGCTCCAAGCTCCAAGCTCCATCGCTGCGAGCAAAACACGAGAAGAGAAGAGAAGAGAAGAAGAGAGGAGAAGATGGAGAGCTTCTCCTCCCCGGTCCCTCACCCTCACACACTCACTCCCTCACACTTATGCTCCCTCTCTCAAGTACAAGCTCAAGCAAGTAAGAAGAAGAAGAAGAAGAAGAAGAGGGGAGCCACTTTTGGCCACACACGAGAATGAGCTTCTCATTCACTTTTCAACTTTATATACAAAATCCTAAATCCTTTTTGGGTAGTCATCCCCTTATCCCATTTTTTACATGGCTGGCCGTGGCCTAGGCCCTTATTCCCATTGTCCTTCTATCTTCCTAGATTCCTTTTCACCGCCCATTTAGATTTACAAATTGCACAGGTGAGAGCTCGGCGCTCCTTGAATTAAACCATGATGCGCTTGTGCTCTTTTATAAAAGTATTGACTTGCACTTTTTCTTGCCCACCTTTCTCCCTTATTTAGGACTTTTCTCCTTGTGTGTCTTTGTCTTCCGTTTCACTTTGCTTTGGCCTTTGTCTTCTGCTTTAGCTTTTCCGGATTTTCCACCTTCGTTCGTTTGAGGGTTAACATTACCCCCCTCCTATATGAGAGCCAGTCCCATGGCACTCACCGATGTAGGTAGCAAGCTTTAGCATACACTGAAGACGTGGGTGGCAAGGACGTCTGTGGTTGCCATGGAGGAGTGTTGTTAGTGGTGGGGAGGAAGGTCATTGGGGGCACGTTGGTGGTTTAGGTGGCTAGTGGTAGGGCTATTCTTTGCAGGGATTGCACTAATGGAGGACAAGTGGTGGTTTGTGGGGGATTCTGCACATGATGATTCTTGGCGGGCTTGCAGGAGGATAAATGATAGGAATTCAGAGTTGAGTGTCGATGAAGAGCGAACGAAACCTTTGTTGGAGTCTTCAATACTTGCAATTGAAAACCTCTCATAGGTGGTCTCTCCCTAGGGGTAGTGCTAGTCTTCTCTATCGTGCACAAGACATAGTTCAATTAGTTTAGGAGACAGGTCGAACTCTAAGCAAGCTGAGAGTATTGTCCTGCACTTAAGGACCCAAACTATGTATATATACTTCGGTGTAGATATTATGTGAGCGCTCATGAATATTTAGATATTAAGTAGCTAGAAGACCATGGGATGGTTTCTCGTAACAATGTGTGGATGAAGCAAAGTTTTCCATGTTGAGAAGAAGTACACGTGAAGGTCTATGAGGCATCCTTTACGTTGTGACTGCATGACGTAGCCTAATTGAACACAAGGACACCGCACTTTTGGTAGTTGGGAGCTATTGGACTTGCTTGATGAGGACGGTGTTCTTTTCATGGCCATTCGTGCGGTGCTTACCACAAGTGATTGCAATGGTATTAAGGCAAAGTGCAAGAGGGACTTGTGTGAATGGGTCAGGGTGACAGGTCTAACCATAGGCGAGACAGGCTCCCTAGGTATGTCCTGCCCTTGGTGTGCCCGGAACAATTGTGGGTGATGCTAAGGGGCTAGGGGAGTAGGGATGGAGCTAGCCGACCAAGGTCATTGGATGCACCTAATTTGAGGACCCCTAGTTGCCCTACTGTGATCGTGGGTGCTTGTTATCTTTTCGTTCTCTCTCTTTTTTTTTTGGCCTGCCTGAGTACAACCATTGCAATATGTTGAGGCTATCAGCATTTCAATGGGTTGGAAAATGTCAAGCTTCGAAGGCTCAGGAAATGGATATTACAGTGATGATTGTGCCCTAGCCTTGTTGTTGGAGAAGCAGTTGTTGAGATGGAGAGATACACTTGAGATATTGCAAACCTCTTTGTGACACGTGATGTCGGTACAATTGAGGTAACAACTTCTGTGAGCCAACTATAGAGCTTGACCCAGAAAGAGAGCGTAGCCCATGACTATGCTTTGGGTCATGCGATGTGGGCACTCGCAAGGGTGATTTTTCATGTTCGACAGCGTGGTTTTGTCACGGTTCTTTGTGAGGTTGGTGGTCTTGCGGTGACTTGGGCATTGAACACGTTCACACGATGACCTGTGTCATCCTACATTCACTTGTCACTTCATGAGAGTATATGCAAGTCGCATGCGTCAAGTACAACGAACAAATGCAATCATGTCAAGATATTACTTTTTCAAAATCCTATGATACTAATTGCGATGCCTATTCTGGTGCTTGTTAAGGACTTGGCATATATATTAGCAATAAGTGAGGAAAGTGTGTACAAGTGGAGAGCCTGCCCCTTTAACCATCAAAAGACAAAAAGTTATGGCAGGATGGCCTTTTCTAAGTTGGGAGCTATTCTATTTGCACAAGGCGAGGTGAGTCCAGGTGGTTAGGCGACTAAGGCTCTGCTAATGAGGGGCTCTTATGAGGTTGGGCAGGGAAGATGTTAGCCGGGACCTGAATGGTGTTGTCT
This sequence comes from Lygodium microphyllum, assembly GCF_053477565.2. Taxonomy (NCBI): domain Eukaryota; kingdom Viridiplantae; phylum Streptophyta; class Polypodiopsida; order Schizaeales; family Lygodiaceae; genus Lygodium; species Lygodium microphyllum. The sequence goes on along the minus strand of NC_141145.1, from coordinate 95,728,682 downwards.
CTGGCCGCAACTGTGTCCAAAATGCTTTTGAACAAAGCATCGAATTCTTCCTTGTCTCAAGTTGTCCTTTTTGCCTCTTTGAGAACCTAATGCCCGAGCGTCTATTAGGGGCTCGCACAATCGATGTTGCCATGTCTTGTGTGCTTCTTTGTGCTTCTATTCCCATGGCCTGGGGATTCTTCGGCCTACGTCCGGGGCGGTGTCGCTTGGGACCTCATTTCTTTGCATACCTTTTGAGGCTAGGCACGTAGTGCACCGGCAGAGGAGCTTGTGCTACATGTTCCCTTCGACGATGGAGAGTGTCTTTGCAAGCCAACTACCCTGGGTGCTCCATGTCTTCCACGTAGGGGGACCTACAAAATGAGAACTAAGGATTAGGCCTTGATACAGGATAAAACCATTCGCATGGAAGGGATTATAGTGTGGGTTATCAAGCACATATGACGAGGAGGGGAGAGGTGAGGCATGCAGTGGTTATAATAGAGGGATGGCCCTTGTGATGATGTTTGTTTGGCCTCTAGCCATTAGCAGATCTTGGCTTATGTGAAGTTGTGTGGACTGGTTGTCATGGAGTGGGGCAGGGCTCATCCTCGGAAGGATAGACCAGAAAGGGGGAAAGGTGTATAGAAAGGGACGATACCCTGTCTACACCATCAGAGATGTTGGTCAGGGCTTCCTATGATGGTAATGAGAGTTGCACGCCCTCCGGCTAGAGATGGGAATGGTCACACAACTTCTAAATGTGTGGTGAGAGGAGGACCTGAGGAGCTTAGCCTGTTGAACCCAACTCTACTCCTTGTGCTTGACTATTATTGCTTGTGTGTGTTGATAGTGTCTATATAGGGTCACAAAAGTCATTGTTGATTTATATACATATCTATGAATCCATGTCACTTCATGAGGATAAAAGCCAATTGTAGAACTCCAGATTGTACTGGAGTATGGCACATCAATCTAGTACTCGTGGCAGCTTACTCAATACCGATAGATATTTTGCAACATCGAGTAGCTTGGAACCTTGTCCAAGTCTACTGGCAACATGTAACTCCTCCTCAGTGAGAATCTTATCAGACAGAGAGTTCTCTTGGCTAGTTTTAGGTAAGTTCATAGCCTGAATGGCAGTCATCACTCGAAAGGAAGTTGGTCCCACATAGGTTGGGTCTTTTTGAGACCACCATTTGGCCAATCGCTCCTCTGAGACTGTCATGATCTGGGCTCCTAGTTCGGCCATTGCAATGTGGTTTTCACACCAACGTTGTTCAAATTGACTTTGACCCTCTGATAGTTGCTTTAGTTACTCTAAGAGATTTGGTTGGCAGAGCACATAATTGAATGTTATAGTTAAGCATAGTTCGTCAGCTTCCTCGTCAGAGATGAGTCGCATGCGTTCGTACAAGAGCCTGTTATAGTGCTCGGCAAGATGTTCTTGCTCTTCCCAGGATAAGGGAAACGACAAGTATTCTTCAAGCTGCTCTTTAGGGAATGTGCCCATGTCCGCCATGATGTAGACATGTGCGAACACTTTGAGCTTAGCATCCAACTCGGTTAAGTATTCTGTGATACTTCTATGTTCAACGAGGGCTTGCTCGATTGCTATCTCATGCAAGGTTCTAGGAGTTTGCCTGCGCTTCAGCACTGCTGGGGTCTCAGACCTAGACGAGCAAGTTTGGCCAATGCTAGGATTTCTTATGCTCGTGGGGTTTCTGTGTTTCCCCTGAGGCTTTGTTATTGTGTCATGGTTCTCCTTGAATGTGACTGGTATGAATTTGTCACCCTGTTGTGACAACGTTTTATCCACTCTTGATTGGTCAATGCGAGTTCTATTGTCAGTGGATAGAGTGTTGTAAGCAGCCATTGATGGTAATGACTACTTTGATTTTTCAGAGCATATGGATGTGTTTGAGGTTTCACCGCTATTACAAGAGGCATCAATGGGGTCATTGGTGGATGGACTCGATGCTTTATTCCTGAGCTCTCCAGTGCTCTTGGTGTCAATGTTCTTGGGATCCCCAACCACCTGTAATTGCTGTTGTTTTCATTGTTTTCTCCTCTTTTTCTTGGGCAGTGAAGGTGCATCTCTCAGTGACTCAGGACCCTAGACTAGGTCAACCGTTGATGTGCTTGGTTGGGCCTCAGCAGTCTCTCTCTCTAGTGTGTCCTCATGGAACATACCCGCAGCCTGCTGAATAGCCTTGGTAGCTTGTGAGGGTACAACTGCCTCTCTTTTTGGAGAGTCTAGCTCTTCAGCCAATTCCCTTTGTTTAACTCCTCCAGCCTACGCTTTAGGCACTTTGGAAATGCTAGAGTTGTCAAGGTAGTTGGTTGCGACACGTCCTCCACAGGTAAACTACTAGGGACATGTTCCACAAGGGGCATTGTCACGGCCAAGGGTTGTGACTGCTGTGATCCCTGATTGGAAGTAGTGGGGGCTAGTCCAGTGGCTAGTCCAATGGCCTGGCTACTCTTGGTGGATTGCCTTGTCAGGTCCCTAGGGCCATCGGAAGTGGTCATGTCTTTTGTTGCCCTTTGAGCATTCATCTGTGTAGATCGAGCATGAGTTGATCTATTCACATTAGGTTGCATAGGCATATCCTTGGACCGAGAGCTACGGCTAGTGTCATGTCCCACCTCTTGGACATTTGGAAGCTTTGATGGAGATAGAGATTGGGAGTGAGTAGCCACCATTGACGACCGCTGTTGTGCTTCCTGTGTTCGTTTGGAAAAGGAGGGTGTAGGAGATCTAGGACTCTTAGGTGGACTTGGCAACTGGCTGAATGATTTGCTCGAGGCTATTAGATGATTGTGCCATTTGCTTTGTTGAGCGATCAGCCTTGCCATGAGCAATGTTGTGCCTATGATGCTTGTTATCCTCTTGGGAAATCAAAGGCTCTTTGGGCATTAATGGCTTTTGTGCATGCTCAATGGCTACATATGACATCTGCTTATTGAGCATGCTAGGTTGAGGCTCTTTCTTTTGAACACTCATGTCTAGTTTCTTGCGTCGAGACATGGAGTCTCTCTTAGATTTCCTCCTGTGATTCATTGCTTTTGATGCAATCAGGTCTTTAGCTAATAGAGGTGGTTTAGCAGGGGATTTTGGTACCCAAATCCATTGGTTACTTGCGTAATACCCTTAAGCATGTAGCAACGCTTTGGATATCCATTGCGGCGTTGTGCTTACCCTCCATCGATGCCTACATCCATAAGGCTTGGGCTTCTTTTGGGGTCTTCTACGATATTTGTAAGTCCAAAGCCTGTCCTTGGCCTTGTCTCTTGACCTTCTTGTTTCAGGCATGGTGTCACTCACTGGTGCGCGTTGTTCGACTTGTGCTTGTATCAACTTTTCCAACAAGTCCTTGCTCTTGTTAGTAGGTTTGACTGTTATGTCAGCACCTTCCTTGCCTTTCCCTCGAGGTTCGATGAGGTCACCCTTGCTAAAGGTTGTGATTGTCCTCACACCCGGTAGTGTCAGGTGTATCCTCTGTGCTACATAGTCAGCTTCACACTTGGTTGCCCTTTTGAAGGGTCTTCCTAGGAGGGTATCCTTCGTGCAGCTAGCACTATTTGGAGGAACATGAAATAGGATAGGTAAGCTTTCAGTTTCAATCGTCGCAAGGATTTTGCACTTCCCTATGAGTGCTTGTGGGTGTCCCCCGTAAGGGCTAAGAGTTGCATTAGTTGGTGTGAGCTCTGATTGGCCTAGTAGGGTCTATGATTCATAGGTCAAGATATTAAAATTTGCTCCTTCATCAATCAGAGCATCTATAGTATGCTCTCTTTTTCGCGGTGAGGTTGATCCTAAGATAAGCAGGTGGTACTATGTCTTCGTCTTTCAGGTCTTGGCTTGTAAATTTAAGCCTTTTGACAAATGCCCCTGAGTCCCCAACTGCACGACCAGATGTGGATTCTCCACTGATGTCGTGGATTGTCAGCGCAGTGCTATTCAAGGAACATCTATCATCAGGACTGTCATATCTAGTCATTCTTGCTGTTGTAGCTTGATGTTGCATTTTGCTCTGACTAGACACGATCTGAATGCAATGTCTTTGTGCTCTCGTGGTGTGGCCTTTTTGCCCTTGATGGCTAGATTGGCCCATTGATGTTCTAGGGTCTTTGTTTCTCTCTGTTCGGGTATGGGCTTTTGATTGCTCTTTTGCAAGCGAGAATCGATGCTCGTATAGAGCCATAACTATACTAGGGTCTAATTTGGAGGACCAGTCACGGTGCGTGTTTTCTCTCCATCCTACTTGGGGGAGGTGCGGATGGGGGCAGAGCCCCCTCTACGGGGGTCCGGGGGGGCAATCCCCCCTGGCCCGCAGGGCTGTTATGGTAAACGGCATGCACAATTTGGAGGACCGTTTATAGCTAAATTTTGAACTACTTGCTCTAAATTTCAGCCCAGTGATGGATCTGTGACATGCCTTTATCTCTACGTAGCCTTTGGGGTCAATCTTGGGGTTTAGATGCGTCAAAATTTCTGTTTTAGATGCCTGTCCGATTTTGACAGTTTTTTGTCTGATTCTCATATGTCCGATTATTAGAATTGGATGTCTAATTTTGGGTTGGTCCAATCGGCCCAGTGGTCCGATTTTGGTCACGTGCGATTTCTGGAATCGGACGTCCAATTTTGACAGGTGTCTGATTCTGAGTGGTCCAATTCCTTGTATCCAATTTTTAGGGTCCGAGCGTTTGATTTTCAAAATCGGATGGCCGATCAGTCAGACAAGGGTGGTTCGATTCTGGGACTGGTCCGATTCTGGGAATCGGATTAGAAGGATGGTCCGATTTTGAGAGTCGGACGATTTTCGGAGAGGTCCGATTTTCGGAGTCCGGACGGTCCTACTCTAGAGATAGGGAAATCCTATTCTAGGAGTCGAACGAACAAGTCCGACTGCGCGGCCGACGGCTCGTGAGTTGCACGTGACACCTCTAGGCTGACGTCTACTTTACTGAATCATGCTGTGTCATCTAATTAGATGCAAAGCAATAGAGGGAAATGCCTGGCATACCTGAAAACGGTGTGGCGCTCGAATCGATCAGCACGTCGACGATCTCCCCGCAACTCTCTCTCTCTCTCTCTCTCTCTCCCTGGCTCTCAAGCTCACTCTCTTCTCAAAGGGCAATATGTCAAGTGTGGCCTTTCTCGGTTCCTTGGGCCTCTTATTGCCCCATCCCAGCCTGCTGTAAACTCAGAAATTAATCCCTCATATAGCCAAAAATCTGGATTTGTGCCCCTATTTCCCTGTTTCAGCCTGTTATACAACAACAGAAAACCCCACTGTTTTTCTTCTTTTTTCCTATCTTAACCTCAACCTAATGCAACAAAAATCAAAACCAGAGATGGAGATGGATGGTCCTACTCTAATATTCAACAATAAATCAAAAACCTAATTGCTAAGGAGATTGAATACCTCTTCAAACTCCCTCGCTTCCTACCTATCTACCTCAAGCACCGGTTCAAGGAAATCCCTACTTTAATGCTCGATTCGAAGCGCACAAGCGCTCAAGGCTTGAATCCGTTGGTCCCGGCAACGGAACCAAAATGTGGGAGCTTTCGTTCAACCGCCAAGACCCTCGACCGCTTATTGTTTCAAGCGTTCCAAGCCGAGCACTAATGGCTACCTCTCACATAGCCGATGTGCCATCCATATCTACGGGTGTAGTGAGCTTACCTCCATGCCGATCGAGTTACCTCCTCTCTTGCGCACTCCGATAGCTCCACGATCCAAGTGCAAGCTTCAAGCAAGCTCCATCCTCAAGCTCCATCGCCGCAAGCAAGACAAGAGAATAGAAGAAGAGAGGAGAAGATGGAGAGCTTCTCCTCCCCGGTCCCTCACCCTCACACACTCACTTCCTCACACTCTCATGCTTCCTCTCTCAAGCACAACCTCAAGCAAGCAAGAACAAGAAGAAGAAGAAGAAGAGGGGAGCCACTTTTGGCCACACACAAGAATGAGCTTCTCATTCACTTTTCAACTTTATATATAAAACCCTAAATTCCTTTTGGGGGATCATCCCCTTATCCCCTTTTTTATATGGACGGCCGTGGCCTAGGCCCTTTTTCCCATTGTCCTTCTATCTTCCTAGCTTCCTTTCCACCGCCCGTCTACATTTACAAATTGCACGGGTGAGAGCCCGCGCTCCTTGAATTAAACCATGATGTGCTTGCGCTCTTTTACAAAAGTATTGACTTATGTTTTTTCTTGCGCGCCTTTCTCCCTTATTTAGGACTTTTCTCCTTGTGCGCCTTTGTCTTCTGTTTCACTTTGCCTTGGCCTTTGTCTTCTGCTTTAGCTTTTCCAGATTTTCCACCTTCGTTCATTTGAGGGTTAACAATGTCCACCATGTTTGTGGTACCCACACTTAGCCTTTTCTGTGACAGTCTCTAGTGTTTTGCCATGTTTATGGTATGCCCACACTTTGCAGGTGTTGCTTTCACTAAAGCCTCTACACATTTTGTACTTTTGCTTGTGATTGAGGAGGGGTGTTGAGATTTTTAATCACATCCATGCTACCTCTTTGTAAGAGTAGATGGCTAAGGACATGTAGGCTGTAGGAATCCCATAGGCATAGAGGGAAAGAGTGTCACCTACCCAACTCTATTTAACATTATACTTGCTTGTCATTTTCATAGGAGATGAATGCAATGCCACTGTCATGTTGCTCCTCATTAGTATAGTATAATTGATGATTGTCATTTACTCATGACAGTGAAAGGGAGAGAGAGACAAGAAATGGGAACTCCAACAGTCACAATCAGCAAAGCCCTTAGGCTACTCCATATAAATCTCATCATGCAAGTCCCCATATAAGAAAGCCGTCTTGACATCCATCTGGTATAAATCCAAGTCAAGCTGAGCAACCAAAGCCAAGACTAAGTGCAGGGTGGTCATCTTAACCACACAAGAAAAGATCTTATCAAAGTCCACACCATGCTCCTGCTTAAAACCCTTTGCTACCAATCTAGCCTTGTATGCCGGCTTGGGGTGTCCAAGAGTACTTTTTAGCTTGTACACCCACTTGCATGGCAAAGCCTTCTTGCTCGTAGGCAAGGAAACCAAATCCCAAGTGTTATTCTTATGCAGGGAGTCTATCTCAGACTACATAGCCCTCTCCCAGGAGTGGTTGCCACCCTGCGCATAGCCTCATCATAAGTGAAATGCTCTTTTGCATCTGTAACCAATACATAATGCATCGAGGGCTGATATCTATCTGGTGGACGTCTGTCTCTAGTAGACCGTCTCATGGCAAGCTCTGTTGCCTGCCCAGTTGCCTATCCAACGCCCTGACCATGAGCATCTACTGCAGCTATAGGTTGTCCAACTGGCTGTGCAGGAGCTCTCGGCTCCTCCTGAAATATGACCCTGCGGATCTCAACAACAACTCTCTCAGGCTACCTATGCATCTTGTCTTCATGGAAGACTACATCATGACTGCGGATGACTTTCCGCGCCTATGGATCCCAGAGACAATAACCCATCTTGCTTGCATCACCATAACTAAGGAAAATGAATTTGACACTCTTGGGATCCAGCTTACTTCTCTTGTCCCTGGGCACATGGCAAAATGCCTCACATCCAAAGACACGGCGATGCACATAAGAGGGGGGTTTTCTAGTCCATACCTCCTCTGCAACCTGGAAATCCAAACCACTAGAAGGTGATCTGTATATGACATGCACAGCTGTACTAACTGCCTCAGCCCAAAAGCTCTATGGTAGGCCTGCATGCCTAAGCATAATGCGTACATGCTCCTGGATGGTTCTATTCATCCGCTCAACCAAACCATTCTAGGGGGGGTGTAGGGGACAGTCAACTAACACTTAATACCCCTCTCATCACATGACTGCTCAAAAACACGTGAGACATACTCACCCCCATTATATGTCCTTAGGCATTTTAGCCTATATCCAGACTGGTTCTCAACCAATGCAAGCCATCTCTGAAACATAGCCAAGACATTGGATTTCAGCTTAATGTGATAAGCCCAAACTTTCCGTGAAAAATCATCTATGAACGTAACAAAACACTTTGCACCACCCATAGATTGACAAGGCATGGGCCCACAGACATCCGAATGTACCAATGCCAAGGGTTCACTCATGCGTGGCCTACCAGACTTCTTATGCGTAGACCTAGTCTGCCAGCCATAAAGACAATGCTCACATGAATCAAAACATGCATAATCAAGGGGCGGTAAGTACTGCAAACTAGAAAGCATTTTCATTCCCTTCAAAGACATATGGCCCAAACGGGCATGCCAAAGAGACACATGTGGGATAGAACCCACAGACAAAACATGATCAAGGGAAGAAGTTGATACAATCAAGGGGTAGAGACTGCCAGCCTTGGCACCTCTCGCAATCACAAGTCTGTTACGAGTGATCTTCCATGCAGAGTCTCCAAAAGATACATGATAACATGCGTCATCAAGCTGTCCAACTGACATGAGACTGCGTGTCAAAGCAGGTACATGACATACATCCTGCATAACAAAACTGCTGCCAGAAGGAAACTACAGCCTAACATCACCAATGCCCACAATATCAAGAGAGCTATCATCACCCAAGCTCACAGTACCCGAAACAGTATGATATGAATGAAACCACTCTTGGCAAGGTGTCACATGAAAGGATGCACCTGAGTCCAAGAGCCAACACTGTGCATACATAAAGTGTATCTCTGTCATCTGCGAAGCACTAGAAGAAGCTGCAATGATATAATAATCATCGTCAATATCCTCAGGTTGCATAACATTGATCTCTTCAATTTTAACACTGGACTTTGTAGGCACTATGCTGTGATCAGAAGACTTATCTTGCACTTTGTCTTTCCCCTTAGCTTTGCGCCTTTCATTGCGCAATTCATGGCATTGTGGCCTAATATGGCCCTTTTTCCCACAATGGTGATAAGTAACATCTACATTCCTGCCATGGGATTTGCTACGTGACTTCCCATGAGACTTTGATCGAGATTTTTGAGAATCCCGTCCACGGCCACTGCCACTGCCATGCTTTCCATATCCATCATTCCTGCCTCTAACTATCATAGCATGTGACACACGAGAGGCATCCAAATTCTTACGGTTAACCTCTTCTTGTAGAAGAGCACTCTCAACATCAGATAATTTCAAGGTAGCAGTAGAGGTACATAATGCAGTGCGGAATACATCCCATGACTCATTAAGAGTACCAAGCAAGAAAAGAGGAGTGACATCCTCTGCAAAAGTGATGTCCTGCGAAGTCAAGTTCTTGAGTATAGTATGGAACTGGCTCAAGTGAGCAGATATAGTCACATTCTCCTTCATGCGGCAGATCCATAAGTTGCTTTAGCCAATACATTTGACGTGCTAGACTTTTCTTGTCATAGAGATTCTTGATTTTATCCCACAATTGCCATGCACTCTGTTCTTCCTCAAATACATTGTAGTGAACCTATTCTGTGAGAGACAATACAATGGTGGACTTGCATAACTCATCAAGCTCAAGCCATTCCTCATCTGGCATAGTTGCAGGCGAATGCTCGCTTAACCTCAAAGGTTTGAATCTACGATTTTTGCACCAACACCTGCCAAATCTGGCTCTTCCAATAAGTGTAATTCATACCATCAAGCTTAGTGATGTTGAAAATAGCATGATCAGTGGATGAACTCGCCATAATGCAGGCTGGAAGACTGTAGACAATTCAAAACTGCTTGTTGTTTACTGTAGAAAATGACAAAAAAATCACCAAAATCGAGGGAAAATGGCGAGGAAAGTGGAAACAAAGCTGCTGCCCACCAAGTACTAGTGAAAGTACATCATTTTAGAGTGTTTCAGCATGAAAAATCCATGTTAGTCCATACATATATGCTTGCTGTAATAAATTTTAGATTTCAGTAAAAGAGAGCTAACAGTGCCAAAATCGGATCCCAAGGCAATCAGATATTGCCAAGACCAAAGCCGGCATCATGCGGCCATAGCATAAGCATATGATGGTCAATAAGTATGAATCCAACACCCAAGTATGTCATATAAACATCTGCCAATGAGTAGGCACACCCCTAGTCAACAACGGGGCAAAGTGTTCCTGCCACTACCAAAACTTGACACAAGTAGGTGTTAGTCCACAAAGATACGGATCCAAAACTGAGACTTAGCTCATAACCATACAGCGAACCAAGACATATGATGTACCATCCCAAAAGGTAAGAAGTCCCAAAGTCTCAAGTGTCTGTAACTGCTCAATGGCATGTAACGGCTCAATGCATAAAAGTACCGCCTGCCCAATATCTAATAAGCATTCAAGAATGCTCCCATTGGCACAAAAGTTGTATGTACGAGCTCAAGAGCTCAAGCCAAGGCAAGACATAGTGCCAATGACATAAGTCCAAGACAATACATCAATAGTACATCCCGAACATGTAGGCGATAGAGCATCCGTATGTAGCATTTGTAAGCATGTAAGACATCAAATACATCCCAATCCAAACTTTGACAAGCCAAGTAACATCCAAGACTACTCCACATAATCCAAAATACATCCAAGGTGGAGCTTCAATGAGCACTCAAGCTCAACGTATGCATAGGGTAATCAAATGTGACATGTGCATCAAGACGTAGGCAATGGGTATGCATAAACCCAAGAAGCATCACTGTCAAAGCATATACCAATGTCAATAAGTGCGGGCATATATAAGCTCAAGCTTCCAAAAGCATCCGGATTCAATGACAAGCTCAAAGTCGTCCCTCGATGATCAATACATCATAGCATAACCCAAGATATACATCCGGAACCAATAGGCATATGTCAAAGCATGAAAGATAGCTTCAGCCCAAGAGTATTTAGCATACATTTACTGTCATAAACTGTGTATTTCGAGTCCCAAAATCAGGCCAAAATCATAGTATTACATGTAGCTTCAATCCCCCAATCAATCGGGATGCAATAGGCATCAAACTGGTTATGTAGTCATGCCCAAACAAGCATAGGCATACAAATACATGTTGTCTCAGACTTGAAATCTATTGCAGAAGATTATATCATCAGAATTTGGCAAATCCAACATCACCATCGTGTCCGAAGCATGCCAAAATCCCAACTTAGACTCTTACCTTGCCTGAATCGAGTTCCGAAAGCCCGAGATATGACAACAAAGAGTGATTTTTGGGCCAGATTTTGAAACAGGCGCAAAAAAAATATGAGCTAGCTGGGGGGGTCTGCTATCCCATGTGTCAACAATGGGGCCCAAAGGGGGCACAAATGAGGGCCAAAGAAGGCCTACACCAAGCCTTAGCAAGCCTTGATAGGCTGGAAGCAAGATCCAGGTGAAGAGGTGTGAGCTATGGTTGCCCACAACTTGTTTACAGCCTGTGAGACCTGAGAACTGAAGTAAAACTCTGAAATAATGAAGCAATATATCAATGTCAAATCCCTGATGGTACCTCAATAGGCCGGGAAGGAGTTCGAGAAGTCGGGGAGTGACGGGAGCTCAAGAGAATGAGCTATGGCTGTCGAGAAGGAGACCCAATGTGAGTGGGGGGTCAATGGGAAGTTGAGAATGACACGAACCAAGCTCAAGAGTCGGGAAGCCGAGCTCTGATACCAGTTTAAAGGGAGAGAAGGACCAAAGCTTGGACTCGAGAGCTATGGTGGGAGAGCAAGAGCAAGAGAGAGAGAGACAAGAAATGAGAACTCCAATAGTCACAATGTGTGATCCGGCCTTCCTTTATTCACTGTCACTAAAAGAATAAAGAATAAAGTGACGGTGACGGGCGCTCGCCACCTTCAGTGTGTAGTGGTGGTGACTGTCAGTGTAGTAATACATGGGCGGCTAGGTGGAGGCGGCTTTACCCCCAACATAGCACAAGGTTTATTAACAAGATATAACATGGCCTAATGGTCAACAAAGAAGGTAAAAGGCATAGCCAAAAGATAATGTCAAAATTTCTTTACAACAAATACCATGGCCAAGCCCTCTCTCTTTGTCGTTGAGTAATTTATTTCGGTCTCAGTGAGTTGTTTACTAGCAAATCTCACTGGGTAATCTAGGTTGTGTTCACTAGGCTAGCACAACACAACTCCTATAGCTAATTTTGAAGCTTCAATGTGCACATGGAATGTGAGTGTCCAATCTAGGGCTCGTAGAATTGGTGTCATGGTGAGAGCCTTTTTCAATTCCTCATATGCACATTGCATTCCTTGGTCCATTCGAATATGATCAGTAGCTTGTATAGAGGTCTAGCAATCAATGCATAGTTCAACACAAACCGTCGATAATACCCTGTATGGCCTAAGAAGCACTAAATGCCCTTATAATCAGTTGGGGGTGGAAGATTGACAATGAACCTAAAATTTGAGAAGTCTCTGGAAATGTTGTTCTTTGACACTACGTGCCCTAAGATGCATCTATGCTTTACCCAAAATTGGCACTTCAAGGGGTTCAACAAGAGACAATATAGTCGACACCGTTCAAATCCAAGTGTTCGGTCTAAGTAGAGTGAACACATAGGTCATCTACAAAGACCTCTAACTCCTTTCTAAGCATATCTTTGAATATAGTGCACATAAGTCATTGGAAAGTAGCTGGTGCATTAGTCAACCCAAAAGGCATGACTATGTAGGCAAAGATGCCCCACTCAGTGGAAAATGCGGTCTTATGTCTATCATTAGGATGCACTTGCACCTAATTGTATCCAAAGAAGCCATCTGGGAAACTGTAGGCCTCTTTGCCGCCTCTTTGCCAGCCACTCTCTTGAGCATGTGCTCGGTGTATGGCAATGGATAGTTATCTCTCTTCATAGCAGCATTTACCTTCTTGTAATTGATGCACACTCTAATCTTTCCATTCTTCTTCAATACGATGACTATGGGTAAAACCCAATCTGTGTGCTCAATTTTGTAGATGAATCTTGCTATCATTAGCTTGTCAATGTCTACCTTGATGGCATGGGCGTGCCTTGGATTCATGGGATACAGTCGTTTCTTTTGATTGGCATTGCGTCACGTGTCATGGGTATGTTGCGAGTCACCACATTCGGATCTACCCCTTTGAGCTCTTCTAAGGACCAATCAAAGATGTCTATATACTCTCGTAAGAGAGAAATGAGACTTTCTTCCTCTTCCTCATTCAAGTCATCGACTATAAAGACAGGTCGATTTGTCTCCCCTTCCTTAGCTAAATTGTCCTCCTTGACCTTGGCAAGCCCTTCGATTGGTTTGCTTGCTTGCCCTTGTCATTTGGCCCCCAGCAAGATCACTACTCTACCTCCTTTTTTGAATTTCATGAATTGCCTTGATAGGTCTTGCGGTTTTCGATGCTCCTTTGCCTTTGTTACCTTAGGTAGCTTTCGTCATTTCTCCCTTAGTTGTCGGCACCTTAGATGGGCGGGTCCCCCTTGGTGCATCTAGTCCTGGAAGGTTGAGGAATCTCAGGATCACTATTTGAGATGACTTTTAACTTAGAATCCAACTCTCCATCTTTGTTTGAAGAGGGAGTCTCTCTTGGTGGTCGTAGCTTAGAAGGTGAGTCCATTCTTAGTAGTGGTCTCGTAGTGGTGAGTCACTCGATTGGGACTGCTCGTAGTAAATTGCGCCTATGTGCTCCAACCAGGTTTGATCACACTCCTTGCGCATGACTCCTTTCTCTATCCTAACGGCATTCTGCTTGCGTGGTCTGGAGTCAACTCATATTTGTTTGATCACACATCCCCTAGTTTCATATTCTATAGTATCTATTTCCCCTTTGCTCTCATCACTGAAGGAACATCAGTTTTCATATTCATTGTCAGAGATATCTGTGTCTAACTACTCATCATTCTCTAAGTTCTGATATGTTTATTCTTGTTGGTCGGGGACTAAATCCCAACTGTACATCAAGTTTAAATTGTGCACCTTGGACCATCACCATTTACAATCATCCAAGAGATCATGGAGTGGCTTGAGATTAGTAGTTGGATTGCCAGCCAACTTGTTGGTTAGATATCCTAGGATCTCCAAGAGCTCTCGTCTACTGTTCAGGCTTGGAATGTGACAGAGTTGGGTTTTCCACGTATGCTCCCAGCTATCATGCAGACTGGTACTGAGGGTGGCCTTGCCAATTGTGTTGATGGCTTGTTTGTCTTCCTCATTGTTCGAGAACGGTAGGCTGATGGTAGCAAGAACGTGCATCTAGTCTCGCTCGTCCTCAGGAAATGGAATATACTTGGTTAAGGGATTGTGGAATTTCCTTCTAATCTGGCTGTCATCACCCTTTAATATGATGGAGATGGCATCTAGGTCAACCGGCGTGGTCTTCCAGGTGTCCATCTCTACCCTTATAGCCTTCGTTCAGCCTCAATTCGATTATCTAGGAGGAAGATGAGACCGTTGCCCCAGTCTTCTATGACTTTCACATTGCGCATCCAGGGTTGGCCTAGCAAGATGCCATAGTCCACTCCCTTCATGACTATAAAGTCAACAAAGAATTGGATTCATGCAATCTTCACTAGCCAAAATTTTAACAAGTTGAATGGTTTCACCTTCATTTTGTTAGCTAGTGTGACGTTGAACCTAGCAGTCTCAACCGGTGGATTGCCCCTGCTTTAGAGTACTACATGGCTTAGCACTCTCACTCCTGCCCTCGTGTCTATGTTTCTCTTTCTTGTGACTTCTCCAAGAGCTAAGAGTTGCAAGATTGCATGCATCTATGTGCCTTCCCAAAAGACATTAACATGCAAGAACTTAGGCACTAAGTGTAGCATTAGGCTCGGTATTTGTATTTCCGCGTTGTGCCTGTTCCAGTATGTGGCAGCTTGCTCGTTTGATTCTTCGATCCACTGTTTCAACTCTTGCCATAGTGTTGAATGCTGCCTAAGCAGGTCACCTAAGCTTAGAGTCATAGGGGTGATCAGCAATGTATTAAAAAGCAGGTTACTAGCTGCTTGTCTCTCTCCTTGATGGGACCTAAAATGGTTCGGCATTGGCTAAGGCACTAGCCAGACCTCATGCCCTCAACAAACAACCCCACCTCTCAGACTCACGGGCTAGGAGCGTATGTCGAGGGATACACTATCATAAACACTAATTACTACGTGTTTATATTATGTAATCCAACGGATGTTCCCTTTTTTCCATCTCCTCAGAGGGATATTATACATATATCAGCAATAAATGCCACATATTACACACACAGGGGCACCCCACCGGCTAATTGTCATGGCCGTACTACAGCTCTCCTACATCTTGGGGATTGGCCCCTCGATGCGCTGCTTTTACACAGACACATTTGAAATAAACTCCCCTCTTAGTGCCAATATATTTAACGTTCGAGGAATGCACTTATCCTCACTTATCCATCCCCTTTGACCCACCGTTTAGACTTACAATCGGGTTGCTCACTCTCTCTACGTGGGTCAAGTCCTAAAGAAACCAAGTGCTATGCATCCAGGAGCTTGTAATTGATACCATTTAAAGATGCTTGATGCAAATGCGTATATGATTAAGTGCTCAAACAATTGGAAAATAGCCTCGTGCATTGTGCAATTCCATTCTTTTCATGTTTCCATATACTAACGTGTAATTGCTGCGATGAGAGAAGACACCGAGCCATACACTCGTGTTGTGCTTCCCTTTATTTAACTTAATGTCATCTTATATGAATAATGCAGGAAATACATTAGATTTTATATTATATTTCAACACTCAAACTTCCCTCCTCCCCTACCGTTTAAGGTTTTGCCTTGTTGCATAGGTAAAGGGGTGATTTTATGTGTATTTCACACAAGATAAGCAGTAAATACTCACAAAAATATATAAATGGGAATAACGTGAGGAAAACCCTCATGCTTTATCCTCATTATACACTCACAGACACATCCATAATTTTCCTCGTCCATTCCCTATTTTTTTCCTTTTAAAAAGCAAATTTCTCTATTTTTCCTTATTTTTTATCAATAAAAATGAAAGAAAATTAGCATTAATTTAGAGTTGTGGCTCTTGAGTCTTTAAATAGCAAACATGTAGATTTTATTTGGTGTTTTGTTTCATGCTTTTTCCATTTTAAGCCTAAAAACCCCCATTTTTACTTTAAAAACCATGCTTTTCGGGTTTTTTCCATTTATTTCCCACACTTTAAGTGTATATTTTTTGAGTTTTTTAATTATGAAAGACTAAAACCAGCAGCAAACAACATGTCCATCAATTTTCAGCCCATATGAACATTGCTAACCTCATCAAATGCGAAAAAAGAGCTATTTTCTTTGTAAAAATATCATTACCATGTATCTTTTATTATTTCCAGTTTTGAAACTTGTTGCGGGTTTGGAAAACCAGGCCCTATTTGATGCTCAGCCCACCTTCACACTGCCATCTTCAACCCACCTTCGATTTGGAAGCAATCCGGTACCGCGCTGGATGAGCATTCACCAACCGGGCTTCATTCTTCTTCACACGCGGGAACTGCCCCTTGCAGGAGAGAGAGGGAGGAGAGAGAAAGACTGAAATCTATTCTCCACAACCGGGCAACCATTTGACACGCGGTCTGGAGCGATGAGGCGTAAAGATCAAGTGCAAATCATGTATCCAATCGGTTGGGGGGGTTGCTTACAGCCCCCATAGCCCCCTCAATCATTGGTAGGATGGCGCCCTCTCCTTACACCTCGCGTGAAAATTCAGAATGATTTCCATTGCCGCCTTCGAGAAAGTCTATTTTTTCCCTAAAATTCAAAAATTTTGGCTATTTTTAAGCACTTCTCGGCATAAAAAATCATCTATCATTGGCGACCACAGGATAGGGCGACTCAATCCGTCGAATCCCACGAACAAATATGCACATAACCACAACCACAAAGAGCATCAAGCTGATACAAAATAGATACACAACACAACTCTCACCTTGCCCTCTTGTCAAAACCAAGGCATGAAATCCACGAGGAGTAGGCCTAGCATAACCTGACAGAAAGTTGAAAGCTAATCACTAACCAACTGCTCTAACACAGTCAAGCTAAAAAGATCTATGAAAGAGGTAATCCTCAGTGGTGGTCTGAACTACCTACCTAATTAAGGACAGCTCAACTAGAAGCTCCTACTAGGTGAGGACTCCTACAGTCTGATCAACAAATATTGTCATTTAGTACATTGGGTCTTTAGCCTCTTATTTTCCATACTCAGGGGTGTAAAAAGGAGGGAGCTGAGCATAGTGACCCAAGGAGAGCAAGGCATCGGCCTTAGGTCCTGTCTCAGTACCCAAGAATCTACCAAGCCCGCGCAAGGTGACACTTAATCCTTTTCTAACGCTCACTTTTATTTTTGCTCCAACATTCTTTTATTCTTATTTTTCTGCTAGAAGCCACCCCTAGGAAGACAAGGCATCGGCCCCGAGTCTTGTCTCATCCCCAGGAACCTACTAGGCCTCCTTCGCAAGGCAAAGAACAACTGCTCAAAGATTTTTCTTTCTTTTCATTTCTATTTTTATAGGGGTTAGAACCCATTTTTACACACCTCCGTATACTCATATATTGCCTTTCAGATATTTAGGGTTTTGTTTTCGTTTGATGATTTTTAGCAGGCTTCTCTAACTACCTCACAACTAACAGGAACTCCTAGAACGGCTGCCTAGCAGGTCAGTAGAGCAGGGTTACTAGAACTCCCACCTAAAACAGGTCTTACAATGCCTGACAATGCCTTGCAGGAGGCAATGATTACTCAGACCTCCCCCAGATATACAGAGCCTAATCTTGGGACTTCATGCCTTGAGTGCCGGTCCTCGACAAACAAAAGATAATAATCCTTACACACACATATATCATTAAGTGCTTAAGGGAAAATACTCAAAAAGGGGATGAAACCACCTGCAATGGCCACAAGAAGCTCCTTTGTAGTAAAGGCTCCCTCCAGCGACTTCATCTACCTGTATGATGCAATCACTACAACAAAAAACCATTAACCGTACTGCACCAAATAGACGAATGGCCTTCTTGGCCTAAAGAAATAGCACATTACAATGCAAACTAGCTAGCCATCTTGGCCTAAAGAAACAGATCATTAAAACCTGAAAACAACTGGCCCTCTTGGCCGAAAGCAATCAAGCAAACCTGCTCATATAGATCCCTCCTTGGAAGAAGGAAAATAAACAAACACATGCCCCACTCCAAGGGGAAAGACATGGCACTCAGCCCTAAACTAAATGCATTAAGTTACGACCCATACCTCCTGCATATACAGCAAGAGGTGTACACATAACATGTCATCGAATCAACCTATGGGTCCAAGATAATAGTGGTAGATGGGTCTCGGCTACTCGTCTCATTACCCATATCAACCATCGCTTGCCATATAACACGTGGTCTGATAACATTCCCCGTAAGCGACCAGGTCCTATCTCATTATCAATAACAGCATCCGGACTAGAACCAAGTTGAAAAAGAGGTCCTCCTCATAAGCAAAATTGGCTAATGAATACGCAAACAGATTCCAATAACGTGGAATGAGTTGAAGAGATATGCTCTCAAATTCATCAAGTAGGGTTGTAGTAGTTCGATGATACATACGAAGGATAGGATTCCAGACTGTATATGTCCCATTAAGTTGATTTAAGATCAGCTGGGAATCCCCTTTTACTAACAACCGCCTAATGCCACCTTTCTTGGCAATATCCAATCCCATAACCAGGGTTTTATACTCCGCCATGTTGTTAGTGAATCCCACCTCGAGATAAGTAGCTAATTTCATTGTAACTCTATGTCGGGGATCTCGAATAACTACTCCAATACTCCCTTTTCTATTAGGCCCCCTGGACACTCCATCAAAGTATAACATGTACGTCCACAATGGGTTAACACAGCCAACCATCAGGAACTCCCTTATTCATAAGTATGATAATCAAAGTTCAACATATTTAGAGGATGAACTGACGGCTCCATCCTACCTTCCTCATTAAACTCAACAGGGATGCTCGTCAAAATTTGTAAACAGTGATGGCAGAAAACTTTAATCTCCCATACAAAGGTACCATCTTCTTGCTCAACCACTTTCTATCCCTTGCTCCACAAGATAAGCCTCCCCTGATTATATCTTTGCTCTAGATATGGGTGCTCCAAATAAGGGATTAACCGTCCCATCAACCAGTTTGAGCGCTCCTGTAGGTCTCAAATCAGCCCTAGCATGGACCTGCAATGCATTTAGCACGTTAGCATATTTAGAAATAATAAGGTTTAATCTTATTAAGATTAACCGTATTCTTAAATTCCACTCATTTTAGATAAGCTAATAAAATAGTGGACATATTTTTACCTATCCGAACTATCTTGTAAGGGCCATCCCATCTAGGTTCCAACTTTCCTGGAAATAGCTCCTTATGCGCATCGTAATATAGAACTAATTGCCCTTTTTAAAAGGTGTACTTCTTCACCTTTAGATCATGCAACTGCTTCATCCAACGTTTAGCTACCTCTCTCGGTGCAACAAACTCTGCAATTTGAGCTCCTCCAAGTGGGCTATAGTTGTAAACTACTCAAATAAGGCATCTTCATCACCCAAAGAATGATTGATTGCAAATCTTATGGTCGACAACTCAATTTCTAAGGGCAAGACACACTCCTCCCCGTAAACTAATTTGAATGGGGTGTGGCCAGTGGCTCGTTTAAACGTCGTATTATACGCCCAAACCGCCATATATAATGTTGTACCCCGGTCCCGTTTCTTTTCAGAGACTATCTTGGATAGGATACCCATAAGCTGCTTATTGGTACTTTCAACCTATCCATTGGCTTGCGGATTATAGGGGGTCGTCTTGTTATGCTTAATGCTACATGCTTCAATCTGGCTTCTAAATACCTTATTCAAAAAGTGAGTTCCACGGTTCGATACTATTTCATTTGGGGATCGAAACGGCAGATGATCTGCTCAATTAGGAAACTAACAGTCTCTAAGAGCGGAGTTTTGATACCGAGAAGTGCTTAAAAATAGCTAAAAATTACGAATATCAAGGGAAAAATATTCAACGTCGAAGGCGACGGCTCCGATTTTAAGCGTCAAGTGCTTTAAAGGTGCCCGAGCGACACTTGTTGATAATTTTTCAGACTGCCGTGCGGGTTGTCAGGAGTTTCCAGCCAATGCAGGATGTTAAGCCGAACACCCAGGATTTTTCAGAGCTCGATTTGGAGCCCGGACGGCAAAATGGCCAAGGAACCGGTCAAGATGCGAAGAGGTGGATAAAACTTTGGTCAAGTGGCTAGTACCCTTTGGGAGCCAAAATTTTTGATGTAGCATGAAACTTTGGAAAAAATCGTGATGAAGGAAAATGTGAGGGGAGCATGGCCAAACATGCGCCGAAAAATGCACCATGGATGGAGGGGATCATGATGCCTGCCTACACACAACCTATGCCATCGACATTACCCCCGAACTACTCCTTCCCTGCTGATCTTATCGCCATCTCTCGCCCGGATGGCCTGGATGAAGATATCTGTTTCTAGTCTTTTTCTCTCCTCCCTCTCTCTCCCTTAAGGGGCTGTTCTTGGGTGGAAGAAGACAATGAAGAATGATGGAGGAAAGCTTGTCCGGATGAGACCGGATTGCTTCCCGATGGATGGAGACATGAAGAGTGCTGTTCTTGAAGATGCTGAGCATTGAAGGCATGCTAAAAATCAGTCCTGTAATCAAGACCAAGAAACCGAGACCTGAAAATAAGCGGTAATGCTATTTTTATGAAGAAAAATGATCTTTTTATGTTATTTGCTTTATGAAACCTTGTAAATATGGGATGAAAGTTCATTATGATATTGTTTGCCATGAGTTTCAACTGTTTGCGACCTAAAAATCAGAAAATATAAGGCTACATGGCCGGAATTAGTGTTAAAATGCATGAAAAACACGCGTTTTAAGGGTAAAATTGGGTTTTTTGCTATATAAATGAGAAATATGATATATCACACCAACTAAATCTGAGTTTTTGCTGTCAATGAACCTAAGGGCCACAGCCCACAATCAACTTTTATTTTCAATCATTATTTATTAAAGAAAAATAGAGAAAAATATCCAAAAATAAAAAAATAGGTTTAAAATTAGGGAAAAATGAAAAACGGGCTAAGAAAAATTAGGAAAAATTATATCTATGTTTGTGCAATGTATAACGATGGCAGAGCACGATGTTGGCCTCGGTTTGTCCTCGTTTCTGTGTTTTGTGCATATTTATCATTCTTTTAAAAGGAAAAAATGCATAGAAACCCTATCTAACCGATCAATGATACAAAATGCTAAGAGTTGGATGAAAAGGGGCTGAAACATTGAAAGATAAGAAAAGATTTGATTTATGCATTACACTTGGCAAATAGGAAATGGTTTAAATAAAGAGGATGGTAGCATGAGCACATGGCTCGGTGCCTCCTTTCAACGCAGCACATGTTAGTGAAATTCATGGAAAGAATGCTTTATGCACCATGCACGATGCTGATTTTTCTTTTGTTTGAGCACATAGCCATACACGATTTATATTAAGCATAATAATTAAAAGGTATTAAAAAAACCTCCTGGATGCATGGCACCTGTCTTCCTTAGGTTGTGACCAACGATGAGCGTGAGAGGATGTCCCAAGTTGTAGGTTAGTTGTTGGGTCCTAAAGGAAAATTGTTGTGAGGAATGGTACATCTTGGAACGTAAAATATTGGTACCTTGAGAGGAATTGGTGCTCGTATGTATTATATGTCTAGCAGCGCATCAAAGGGCCAATCCCTAAGATATAGGAGAGCTGCAGTGGGGCTCCGCGGTGGAGTGCCTCCTATGTGTATGTGATCGTGGCATTGCCAATGTATAAGGGTTCTCCCTTTGAGAAGTTTTAGGGAAATGTTGGACTATAAACTGTAAATGCATGAATTAAGCTTTAGGGCGGTTTGTCCTTTAGCATTAGATTGACGCTCCTGGTCCGTGAGGCCGTGAGGGTGTTTGTGTGTCATGAGCATGAGGTCCGGCTAGTGCTATAGCTAGCGCCGGCCCATTTCAGGTCCCATCAGTCTCTTTTGCATTGTCTTGCCTCATCGCCCGTGCTTCTGACCACTTTGTAAAGTAATCAGTTTTGCTACTATAATGTATCTTTTCTGAGTAGTAGATGACGAGGTAATAGGTCCCACAAAATCGATGCCCCACTTCTCAAATGGAAGGATAGCCATAATAGGCGTAAGTGGACGCTTCCTATTCTCTCGACTGTCATGTCTTTGACATGTATCACATCTCTTAACATAGTCAAATGAATCCTAGAAGATGGATGGCCACCAATAACCAGATCGTAAAGCTTTCAGTGCTGTCAACCGCCCAACCAAGTTCCCTCCACAAGTGGAGTCATGGCATTCTTCCAAAACAAAGGGAACCTTGTCGAGCATCACACATCAACGATAGATATCATCAATACCTTGCCGATATAATGTCCCTGTGGCGATCAAGGAAAATTTCAATGCATGCTGTTTAATCTTCCTCTTCTTGGGTTTTGATAGAGTAGCTCTAGTCTCTCTCGTAGAGAGATAGTGCATTATAGCAGCATACCAGGAGGGAATAGATGTCGTATCGATCTTAAACAATGTTTCCATGTCACTTCCTTCAGTCACGACCTCTTTTGGCTCTCCAAAATCCACAAGGCACTTGACAATGCCCTGAAGCTTCGGCGGCTTGCCCTTAATCTCGTAATCAAGCTCCTGCAAAGTGATTAACCAATTTGCTAAACGATCAGGTGGCTATAACTTATTCAACAACAATCAAAGCCCTTCCGCCTTCGTATAAAAAACCACCCTCTCATAAAGAATGTAGTGCTTGAACTTCTTGGTCGCAAATACCATTGCAAGGCACAACTTCTCCATATAGGTGTAGTTAATTTTCGATATGCCCAACTTTCGACCAGAAAAAGCTATTGGATGGTACCAATTTTCCTCCCAAATTTGGGCCAAACAACAGATGATACTATACATAGTTGCTACTCAAAATATATAGAACATTTCACCCCTATTTGGTGCTTTTAAAGCAGGTGCTTTGGCAAGTTCTTGCTTTACATTGTCAAAAGATACTATCACTCCATGAAAACTGACAATTAAAGGACAATAGGTTCGTCAGTGGCAACGTTCTTTCTATCAAGGCATTGATAAACCTCCGATAATGCCCTACCAATGACAAAAAGTTATGCACTTCCGTTGGAGTATGCAGTGGACTCATGGCGACTATGACCTTGATATTTTCAGGATCATCGCAATCCCTACGGAACTGACCACATGGCCTAACAAGAGCCCATAAGGAACTTCGAAGATGCACTTCCGTGGGTTGAGAGCTATGTAAAATTGTCTGCAACGCTCAAAACAGTTCCGTAAGATAATTAACTATCTATCCCTTATTACGGTGGCTACCCCCAGATCATCAATGAATACTTTCAACTTCTTGGGGCAAATGTTACCAAAGGTTTTGTCGGATGTTTTCTACCATAAACCTGGTGCATTACATAACCCAAATGCCATTACATGGTATGCAAAGGTACCGAAGACAATAATAAACGCCACTTTTAGCTTGTCTTGTTCAGCAATCACCATTTGGTTATACCCTGCAAAGCAGTCCATAAATGAATAGATTTCCCTACGTGCTAGTTGATCCAAAATTTGGTCAATAAACGGCAACGGGTAGTAATCTTTAATATTTTACTTGTTCAACTCTCTAAAATCTATGCAAAGTTGGATATGATTATTATTATTCTTCCTGATCACAACTGGTGAGCACCATTCAGTATGATGAACAAGGAAGATCAAATCGACTTTTCGCAACTTCTGTAATTCCTCAAACAACCCGTCCCTTAATTCAAAAGGCATACGCCTTAATTTCTAAAGTACAGGGCGGGTACCTTCCTTTTTACAGGAATAGTATGCATAACTAGACTAGGAAGAATACATTGAAGTTCATCATAGCTCCAAGCAAAGATGTCGCGGAACTCCTGAATCAAGGACACATAGTCCTCTCACTCTTCCGAACTAAGCATAGAACCCAATTTGATTGGTTGTGAATCATTAGGCGTGCCAAGGTCCAACTCAATAACATCCGCGTCTCTTATTCAATCATGAGGCTCTATAAACTCATTCAAGGTTATCTGATAAATATCTCTGTAGTGGACCCTTCCTTAGATTCATTGCTTGATGACGTCTCACTATTAGATGGATCATCTACTGTTTCTAGTTCAGTGGAGGATAAAGGAGCTCCCTCACTTTGAGGAGACTCAGGGTAAGCATCCACTATTACACAATGGGCACCTTGACCTAAAATCACTCGACTAGTGGGTATATCGACTTGACAGTTTGTTCGTAAAATCTGGGGCCTTCCTAGCAAAACTCGATAGCTAGGACGTCTTGCAAACCTTATCACCCTAAAGTCCAGATAGCATTCCACGCTTGCAACAGTAACGTGGACTTTAGTGATGTAACCTTTTGATTGTCTTAGACTATCATCCGCCATCCTAAGAAGCATGGAGCGGTCTTTTGAATTTTGAGACCTAGCCACTCCATCAAGTCTAAACTTATGATATTGACAGAGGATCCAGTGTCTATGATAGTGTGCTCCACTAATATTCCATCCACATACACTAGAACCCTAGGAAAATGCTTTTCAGTATGATCAAACCAATCTTCTCCCACTCTAGCTATGCCCAAAGGTTCTACTATATACTTGATATGCAAGATTTTCTTGAATTCCTTGCGTACTTCTGGAGAAAGTTTAATCAATTACAGGAGATTCATATCTGGTTTGACTTCGCAAAGAGAACTTGCTAGGTCAAAGTCATGGTAGCTAGCCAAAGTTCTCTTCTCGCGCCAAACCATTCTTACCTTTGGTCGTTTGACCGCCAGCTTTAGTGCCTCTTTTTTGAATTTTGTCTTCTTTCTTAGCACCTCTCTATCCTTCTCGAGATCCACTTTACCATCAACAGGCCTTAGAGGTCCACCTTCCATATCCGGATTCATGACTCGCTTTTTTCTAGCATCCTGCTTAGGGTTTTCCTCGATAGGTTTTACAATTCCTTTATCACCCTCTTTAATCTTTTGCCCTCTTGTTATAGCTCGTAGATTAGAAGTTTCAGCATCATTGACACGTATAGCCTCAATAAGGCTGACTCCACTGCCGTGAGGCAACTCCTCTACAACAGCCTTTCCTCGTTGCAGTATTTGTCTTCGTCCCTCATCTTGCTGGAGATTATTCCCTTGTGTGCGATGATTAATTGGACCAGGTTGTTTACTTCCTTGTTGGAGAGAAGTGATCTTACTCCAACAAGTAGCAGCTAAGTGGCCACAGTTTCTGCAAATATCACATTTGACATTCAGGCAATTCCTAGGGAAATGTTGGCTACCACACCACTTACAGCTGAATCTTGAGGGGCCACCCTCTTCAGGGTGTCGACTTCCTATCAAATTCTGTTGCTTATTAAGGAAATTGACATCCACATCTATTTGTCGATACTGTTCACAAATCATATCTGTGTAGTGCTTCATCATGTCCTTAAGCAAGGACATTAGAGGCACTCGACTCATAGCCGTGATTGTTAGTTTGTCGTCCCATGGGCCTAACCACTTGATTAGGGATTGGTCATTGATCTACAAGGACAACATTAGGATGCATTGTTTGGCCCCCACTATTTAGTGAGGCCGCTTGACTAGCCTTGGGCATAGTCATACTAAGAGGAGCCGGTAACATAGGCAAATTCAGCATGATCCCTCCTCTCCCATTCGCGTTTAACATGGGATCCCCTTGACTCCCAATAGTCAAGGCCAAGTTATTACCATTCCAATTTATCCTTGCTGTATAAGCCGCTTGCAAGTGCGACTCTACTCTTGCTTGGGTAATAGCAGTGTCAATGTCGGCCAAAGCAACACTACTCAGTTGAATCTGGATACTAAAATCCAATCCATGTAGAAAATATTGTAACTGGGCATCCCCGCTGGAATGGGGATATAAGTATTTAGTTTACAAAGAACTTGCTTTAATTTCTTGGCATAGGCCTAGACATTCTCATTTGGCTCTTAGCATGTTACATTCAAGACACGCAACCAATATTGTCCACCATTCTCAGGGGCAAACTCTCTATAGAAAGCTGTAAAGAATTGGGCATTACTAGTTATGGTTCCGACTTCGAGACTGTGGTACCATACTACCGCTCTTCCTTTTAATGTCATGTTGAAGAACATCATTAGGTGTCCTTCGTCTTGGATTCGATAATTGAACATGAGTGTTTGAAGCTCCTTAATATGGAGTTCTTTATCTTCTTCTGCTAACCCATGGAAAATGGGCAATGATGCTCCTAATGCCAACAAATCCGGTGTCCCTACTGGAATTACGATAGGTTGTGCCATGGCTACAACCGGATTGACAACAGGAGTTTGTGTAGGTAAAACTACATCCCCACTTGCTGTGGGTTGATTAACTGGAAGTAGGGAAGTACTAAGACTTCCACTTGCACTCAAAGAGCTACTTGTAACACTTAGGTTACTAGAATCACTGCCACTTATGCGCAACGGACTGCTCCTTTGAGGAGAATAATGACTTACAATCTCCAACCTCCATCTAGCCCTCTCAGCATGTTCTGCTTTTTGTATTTCGGCTTGACGGTCCTTGTCAGAGGACATAATCCAACTATTTGGTCCCTAGAAATCCTAGATTCGAGAACCACCACTTGTTGGTGGCTCCCGACAATCGCACCACTGATGGGACCTAAAATGGTCCATCACTGGCTAAGGCACTAGTGCCCTCAACAGACAACCCCACCTCATGACCTCGCGGCCAGGAGTGTCTGTCAAGGGATTCACTATCCTAAACACTAATTACTGCGCATTTATAGTTTGTTAAGGGATACACTATCCTAATTACTGTGCATTTATAGTTTGTAATCCAACGGATGTTCCCTTTTTTCCATCTCCTTAGAGGGAGATTATACATATATCGAAAATAAATGCCACATATTACACACACAGGGGCACCCCACTGGCTGATTGTCGTGGCCCTAATAGCTCTCCTACATCTTGGGGATTGGCCCCTCGATGCATTACTTCCACATATAGACACATTCGAAACAAACTCCCCTCTTAGTGCCAATATATTTAACGTTCCAGGAATGTACTCACTTATCCATCCCCTTTGACCCACCGTCTAGACCTACACTCGAGTTGCTCACTCTCTCTACGTGGGTCAAGTCCTAAAGAAACCAAGTGCTATGCATCCAGGAACTTGTAATTGATACCATTTAACGATGTCTGATGCAAATGTATATATGATTAAGTGCTCAAACAATTGGAAAACAGCCTCATACATTGTGCAATTCCATTCTTTTCATGTTTCCATACACTAACACGTAATTGCTACGATGAGAGAAGACACTCGTGCTGTGCTTCCCTTTATTTAACTTAACGTCATCCTATATGAATAATGCAGCAAATACATCATATTTTATATTATATTTTAGCACTCAAACTTCCCTCCTCCCCTACCATTTAAGGTTTTGCCTCGTCGCATAGGTAAAGGGGTGATTTCATGTGTATTTTGCACGAAATAAGCAGTAAATACTCACAAAAACATATAAATGGGGATAACCTGAGGCAAAACCTCATGCTTTATCCTCATTATACACTCATAGACACATCTATAATTTTTATCATCCATTTTTTATTTTTTTCCATTTTAAAAAGTAAATTTCTCTATTTTTTCTTATTTTTTATCAATAAAAATGGGAAAAAATTAGCATTAATTTAGAGCTGTGGCTCTTGAGTCTTTAAACAGCAAACATGTAGATTTTATTGGTGTTTTGTTTCATGCTTTTTCCATTTTAAGCCCAAAAAATCCCATTTTTACTCTAAAAACCATGCTTTTCGGGTTTTTTCCATTTATTTTCCACACTTTAAGTGTATATTTTCTGATTTTTTTAATTATGAAAGACTAAAACCAGCAACAAAAAACATGTCCATCAATTTTGAGCCCATATGAACATTGCTAACCTCATCAAATGCGAAAAATGAGCCATTTTCTTTATAAAAATGTAATTACCTGGTATCTTTTATTATTTCGGGTTTTGAAACTTGTTGCAGGTCTGGAAAACTAGGCCCCATTTGATGCTTAGCTCGCCTTCACACTATCATCTTCAGCCCACTTTCGGTTTGGAAGCAATCCAGTACCGCGCCGCGGACGAGCATTCACCAACCGAGCTTCATTCTTCTTCACACGCAGGAACTGTCCCTTGCAGGAGAGAGAGGGAGGAGAGAGAAAGACTGAAATCTGATCTCCACAACTGGGCAGCCATTTGATGCGTGGTCTGGAGTGATGGGGAGTGAAGATCAAGTGCAGATCATGTATTCAGTCAGTTGGGGGGGGTTGCTTATAGCCCCCATAGCCCCCTCAATCATTGGCAAGATGGCGCCCTCTCCCTACACGTTGCGTGAAAATCAGCGCTCTCTCCCTGCATGTCGCATCCTTTAAGTTCATTTTCACTTAACATTTGGCCTTGGCCTCCCGAGCACTCTCTCTCCCGCATCCGGTACCCGAATTGCAGTCCAAAAAATCCTGAGCGTCCGTCTTGAAGTCCTCAATTGCTAAGCATCTCCCAGGGTCCTTTCTGATATGCCAAATAATTATGAAAATTCATCAATTGTTGTCAAGTGGGTCTTTTAAGAATTTTTCGAGTATCGCTGCTTAAAATCGTACTGATTGCCACCATCCCCTTCGACGAAGTCTATTTTTCCCCTGAAATTTGAAAATTTTGGCTATTTTTTTAGTACTTTTCGGCATAAAAAATCATATGTTACTTCTAACTCTGCGATTCTTGGTCAATGGCCTTGATTGGTTTGCTGGCCTATAGCATTTAGACTTTGTCGAAGCGGCACTTCTTGTGGTGTCGTTGCATCCCTCGATTTTGGTCGTAGGGGTGAGACTGGCATGCTTATGCTTGAGAGATCATCAATCTCCTCTTCTAGTATGGGCTTAGCATCTTTTAGGTGCTCTTGGACTTCCTTCACCTTCTCGATGGCTTCGAGCTCGAGATTTGGGTTAGGTACTCCCCAACCTTAGCACTTCCCTTTTTAGCCGCCTTTGGAGCCAAAATTTCTGCCTCTACATTAGTGACTTTCTTTCTAGCAGTAAGCATTGTTGTGGCACTTTTGGTTTTGAGCATGACCTTAGCATCTGGCCTTTTCTTTCTTGTCTCTGACTCTTCTTTCCGATTGAGGTTGCGTCGAGGTTGCTAGGCCCTAGCAATGATAAGCCGGCCTGCTTTGTTTGTGCACGGGTCATGACATACAATGGGACATGCATGGCCTCCCCATTGAGTGTTTGGACACCAAACAACCCCAATGGAATCGATGACTCATTTTCCGAACTAGAGGATGGCTTCCATCCAGGACAGTCGACAAAGAGATGGATGATTCCACACTCAACGCATCTTAAGTCAGTCTTGTCTCTCTTTACTTGCTCTCTCTCGAGACAGCATGAAGAAACGTGTCCTAGGTGACCGCAAGTCCAACACACAATATTGGCTCTTGCATTTGCCCTCCTAGGCCTCTGCCTCTTCCTTTGCCTAACGCCATCATAGGCATTGGTCGGTAGTCCATAAAGACTGCATTGCCTTCTTAGTCATACGATACGTAAGGGTGTACATAAGGCTCGTCACCATTCAGCTCCTCCACATAGTGGACTGAAGTGTCACTCGGTGGATGGGTTATGTAGGGTCCATGTGGTCTAGGGATACCCATAGGATTTATCTCCATCTTAGCAATGGTCAACTTAGCATCATTAGGTGCTGCGAGGGCCAATGCGTCTCCCCTTCCAAAGAAACTCGGTGGTCTATTCGCAAGGTAGGGTTGACCGTAAGTCTGTGAGTATGGGAGTCTTTGAGGTAATCGACAATGCATGGTGTCATGGCCAAACCTATCGCAGTTAGTGCAAGGTCAGGACCTAAGGTCCTGACACTTGGCTGACAAGTGGTTTCCGCCACAATACACACATTGGACGTGTGGTTGCACTGGTCATCTCATCATCTCCTACAATTTGGCTATGTCCATCTTCATCTCTGCTAGATCTTGCCCTGAATCAGTGCCCTTCTCTTTATCCTGAGCACTCGAGCTTAATCTCTCGATTAGTGTTGAAGCTCTCTCGGAACTGCTAGCACTGGAATCTTCTAGATAAGAGCTCCTGGAGCTTCTCTCCTTGAGCTGGTCGTCCACTCTCATAGCTTCGTCAAAGACTCTTGCCAGTGTGTCTCACTACAAGCTTGAGTTGCTTACCAAGGCTTTGTAGAGCTCTTCACTTCATATTCCATTAATGAATACTTTGGATGCCACTCTTTTGATTGGTCTCTCGCCCATAGGAATTCTCTTGAAGAGGCTCTTCACATGGGTCATGCAATCTTGAATGTCCTCTTTCTCTCTCTGCTTGACATTCATAAGTCGCACTAGCAGATTATTGGAGTATCCAAGTTCAGAAAATCTCTTAATGAAGAGATTTTTCAAGCCATTGAAATTGGCTCGCTCCGTAGTATCCAGACTTGTATACCGGACCATTGTCACCTAAACATAGATTGAAAGCTTGTAAGCATTTAGTGGGATCAGTGAGGCCGTTGGCCTCGTAGACCTCCTCGAACTGCTCCACAAAGTTGTATGGGTCGTCATTTGCTTGGTATTTGTCCACCAGCTGCTTTGCTACCATGGAAAATTTCGATTTGGCTCTTAGAGCCTTGGCTAACTCCTAACCCTGCTAGCAGTGATGTTGCTAATGTTGCAGCACTTTGCTTCGCCTGCTGTGTTATCTAACAATCGCTTCATCAAAAGCTTGCTTAGTGTGAGATCTCCTTCTAGCGCTCTCTTACTCTCCGTCTAATTTCTGCCTGCTAGGGCTAGCACTCTCTGGATCTCTCTCATTTTTATGCTCTGGCATAAGCTCCTAGTTTGTTGATCCTAGTTATATGCGACTATGCCTTGTAGAGCCTTGCGTGCCAGCTTCCTCTCTTCCTCAAGATCTGCTATGATGTTCTCCACAGGTCTGCCATGTTGTTCCAACTGAGTTTGAGCATCACGTTTGCTTAATAATTACTAGATACCTCAGAAAGTCTCCCAGGTCAAGTTCTTCGTTGCTTCTATGACCTGAGATGCCCTCTTCCATGTCTAAGATTTCCTATTCTGCCAAGTTGTCAATCACGTTGATGAGGTCGGGGAGATCCACTTTCCTACTTTTTGGGGATTTGATCACCCATAGTCTAAGTCTTGGGATCTTCTCTTAATGGTTGGTTCCTTCAAATTTTTATGTCTGAGTGAGTTCCTTATTAGTTACAAACAATCCTCAACGTACCCTCACTCTGTGTGTGTGTGTGTGTGTGTGTGTGTGTGTGTGCACCTTCTTTTCTATGCACTATGCGCAATCATGCTTTTAGCTCTTCTTAAGTGCATTTCGAGTGGAAATCAGAGCGAGTGAGAAAACAAAGTGTTTAAGCAGCTCTTGCACTCTCGTTTATGGGTTTGTCTTGATAGGCTTGTATGTTCAGTTTCTGGCCATCCTCGTCGGTTTATAGGGTTTTCATTGTGCCTCCCGCTTCGTGTTCACATATGCATCTCGTTGATTCTTCTATTTCTTGCACCAGGAAGGTGTTTCAAGTGTCTGTAAGACCTTTAGAGGTTCATACGGTTGGTGTCTAGGTGGGTTTGGTCCAATATTTAAAAATTTTGGAAAATTTTAAATGGGCCCTCTAAATGCAACCTAGAAATCCTAACCTACTCTAAATGCAACAAGAATTGAAAGCAAAGCACTTAACTGATTTCTCCTACTCTCCTAATCATCAAACCATCAAAATAAAAAAAAAACTTACTTTTTGTGAAGATTATAAAACACAAAACTTCCTACCTATCTCAAGCTTCGGTTTGGGGATGAAACCCTTACTTTGTTGCTCGATTTGAAGCACGCAAGCACTCAAGCTTGAATCTGTTGGTCCTGGCAACGGAACCAAAATGTAGGGATGCACGCTCAACCTCCAAGACCCATGGACTAATTATTTTTCAATCATTTCAAGTGAGCACTAATGGCTATCTCTCACATAGCCAATGCACTATCTCTCTCTACGAGTGTAGTGAGCTTACCTCGATGTCTGAGTGAGTTGCCTCCTCCCTCAAGCATACCGAAAGCTCCGTGATTCTTGATGCCAGCTCAAGCATCCTCAAGCCTCCACCTCCTAGCTCTATCCTCCATAGCCGCACGCAAGAGAAGAGAAGAGAAGAGAAGAGAAGAGAAGAGAAGAAGAAGAAGAAGAAGAGAGGAGATGGTGGAGAGCTTCACCTCCTTGATCCCTCATCCTCACACATACAGTCCCTCATGCTCACACTCCCTCTCTCAAGCATACACAAGCAAGCAAGAGGAGAGAATAAGAGAAGAAGAAGAGTCTCGTATTGCCACACATCAAAGAATGAGCTCTCATTCACTTTTTGAACTTTATATACATGCCCTAAAATCCCATGGACACTCATCCCCTTTTTTACATGATCGGCCGTTGTGGCAAGGTCTTTTTTCCCATTCCCTTCTACTTGGCCTATTTCTTTAGTTTATGCTCGTCTACCCTTTTATAATTTGCAGAAGAGAGAGCGTGGTGCTCTTTTAAAAAATTTGATGCACTTTTCACTTAAAAATGTGATTTTTCCTTTAGCTTCATTTTAGAGGCCGTCCTTGCACCTTTGCTTGTTCTTTGACTTGCTTCTTCTTTCTCGAGCTGGGGTTAACACATTGCTTATGAAAATTAGCGATGTTGTTATTTTGAGTTGCAAGTGGCTGTCACTATCGTCCCATTCCCTTGTAGTGTTGGGTGCCATCTTGAATCTCCAAACTCCTTCTTTGATTCATTTTTTTCTCTTCTCTTGTCCCAACTGCTCTTTCTCTTTTTCCTCCTCTCTCCACTATCTTCTCCTCCTTCTATTACTCTCTCTTTCTTTGTATGTGTGTATGTGTATTGCAAATGATACACTGAAAAAGAATGAGCTTTCTAAGCCTTAGCTTAAAGGCTCATATCCAATCAACCAAGCAATGTATCATGGCAACTTGATACTATTGTTGAATGAGTAGTGATACTCCCAAGGAGGGATTGGCTACGATCACACATTGGGTGTATATCATAGGATCAAGGTAGCATGGCAGTGCCTCAAGCTTGACGAGGATGATGTGTATGGTGGAGAGAGGAGATTAATATGATGTAGCCATTGGTGAGTGTCCATGGGATTGATGGTGGCTTCGAGAGATGGCAATGCATGTCAACTACAACGGCAACCATGAGACACGGTTGATCATCCTTTTTCTTCTCTTTAACTTTTTTTTCTGAAGTTAAAGGTCTTATCCATTTAGTATTTTCCTCCTCCTAAGTCCCAAATCACATGGGTTGGGAGGAGTATTATATGCTCTTTCCCTTACACGGATAAAGATATCCGCATCTCAAGATACCTAGGGGATATTGTTTTGATGGACAAGTTCTTAGCATATCAAGGACTTAGAGATTAGGACTTAGCATGTTTTTGCTACACCACTCTGATTATACATAAGCATTCAACTTTAAAATAACTCAATGAAATGAGTGATAATCTTATTGCAATATATTATAATTCAACTTGCATCACTTACAATAGTAGGGAATCATATAAGACTTATTACATCACATAAAGATCTTTTTAGGACTCCTAAGATCCTTACATATTTTTGTGGGCTCTAAATCTTCATCACTATCCAATCCTTGAGGGAACCCGAATGTAGAACTTGTGCAGCTTTGCTTTGTGTCTAGTTTCGCTACTTCTTAATCCAATTCAGGGCAATTGACTTGGATATGACCTAGTCATGTCCTAGCTCATTACAAAGGAAGCATCAATGATTGGGGCATCTCTTTCGAATGCATCCTGTCTCACCATACTCATGACGCTTTTTTCCCTTAGTCCTTTGATTTTTCATAGTCATCTTCAGTGTCTTATAAAAGCAGTCATCTTCATAGTCATCTTCAGTGTCTTCTAAAAGTAGTTATCTTCAAGAAGTTGATCTTCATTAGGTCCAATCAAAGCTTTGACTTGTATAAGAGTGTATTGCAAGTCATTGGACCTTAGGCATTCTAGACAAGCGTTAAGCTATTGATTCAATCCATGACAAAATTTTGCAACCTATTAGATAATGCACAGGTAGTGCATATTTTTGAAGTGTTACAAACTTGAAATAATAAGCCTCCAAGCTTAGTCCTAGTAGCTGGAGTAAGGAAAGGAACTCGTTTATATTGATGGTGCAACATGAAGGCAACAACTGTCTCTATCTCATGGCCTTCTTGATATCTTTCCAACTTACAAAGGTTTTGGTGGTAGCATTGTCGCAACACCACTACTTCCACCATAGATGTACTTCACCTACCAACTTCAACTTGGCAATCATAGCCTTATTAGCTGAACCTATTCCACCAAAATAATCTTTAGGGGTTTCAATCTAGAATTCAACATCCATCTCAACATTCTCGTGAACTCATGTAGTTTGACTTATTTCAAGAGCAACTTCTTTTCTTGAAACTTAGCATCCATATTTACTAAAGGTGAATAGCAATCAAGATCATATCATTTAGGGTATTCTTTTATGATAGCTTCAACTCTTTCTCTCTTGAACTTACAAGCCAAAATATTAAGACAACACATGCATAGCTTATTGATAACTTATTCATTTTTATTTAGTACCATATGTGACGTGCCCGCCGATTGAGGAGGCTTGAGTGGCACAATTTAGTGGTCTATTGAGAAACTTTTCTTAAGCCACACTACTACTCCTTAAAATAACACAAAATTTTATACTTAGGCTCTTTCTACTCCACTTTGCAACAATGAAAGGTTCTAGCCGTAACCCCTAAGGATTGACCTCAATTTGGGTTCCTAATTCGATGCTAAGGTCACATATTAGCTAAACTAGCATTGGCTCTCAAGCCACTATATTCACAAGTCAACTTAAATTAAAGTAGATCGATACCACACTTAGTTTATAGTGAGTAAGAAACAAGGGGGAGCGATACACGTCAACCTCTCTACTCATCGGATATAGTCTTGACTTTGTTTTCCCTAAAATGGTATTGAACGAGGTCTAACACAACACACTAGGAAATCACATATTCAGCCACTTCCTAAATCCAACACATTGAAGGAAGACTCTCAGCTGACCGAGACTATCCATCTATAGGATGATGGACCCATAGGGTTCTATTATCTTGCTTTTCTTGGGGGTTTGTTTTAGTTATTTAGTTATCCTAACATATTTATGTTTGGCATGCAAAGACAAATTTTCTAATTGTCCTTTAAACATTGAATCCTTTAGGCAGTTTATAGTCACAAATACAAAGATAATGTCAAACTATCCTTTGAAAGTAGTTACAAAATAATGTAGTTATCTTGCACCTTGTCCAAATGAACAATTCCAATGCAGCATTCCATCCCTTAACCCGAGACTAGTATCCAATCTCAGGCACACAATCCACCCTCGTCTAGCATTAAGACCTTTTAAAAAGTCTATCTTAGACTCATAGGGTTTAGGCTAGTCTTGGACAAACCCAAGGGATTTATGATGAGAGCCCCCCTAGCACCCTTGTTGCCTCCTCTTAGCCTAGTATACTGCCTACAAAGAGACCTCTCACATCTGGGGTCAGTTCTAACCTCTAACATAG
Organism: Lygodium microphyllum; assembly: GCF_053477565.2. Lineage (NCBI taxonomy): Eukaryota > Viridiplantae > Streptophyta > Polypodiopsida > Schizaeales > Lygodiaceae > Lygodium > Lygodium microphyllum. The sequence continues at coordinate 95,693,039 of NC_141145.1, read as the reverse complement.
TTAAATAACCCCTTGGTGAGCGATTCCACCACTAACCCTAGGGGAGGTTTAGCATGTAACTATAAATCTTCCCACGAGGGCACAAGGGCTTTTGTGCAAACACACAATCAAGCAATCATCCTATCATCATTAGCTACAAAAACAATCATTTCCATGACATCAATCCAAACAATCCCTTTGAATACTCTATAAAAATTAGCCAACTTATCTTGCTTAGGAAGACTATCCCTTTTTCAAACAACAAAGTGATTCTTAACGAAAAATTCAACAATAAAATACACAATGGCCTTTAGACACTTTGCAAAAGAAAATAAATCCCAATTATCTCTACTATATATTAAGGAGGGGTCGGGGGCTGCCACGTGGGGTCGGGGCTTGCTGCCACGTGGCAGCCCCCGACCCCCCCGTTTGCAGAGACGCGGGGGTGCCACGCGTCGGGCACCCCTCGCTCGCCCGAATCGCGGGCGTCGGTCGGACCGGCGTCGGCCCTCGCGCGAATCGCGGGGGTCTCCCCCTCGGGCCGCGTAGGCTCCTCGATTCCTCGACAGCTCCTCGACGTCCTCGGCCTGCGTGGCGTCGTCGCCCCCTCCTGTGCCTCCTCGACCTGCGTTTGCTCGAGCTGCGTGCAGCGTGGCAGTACTGGCAGCAGCGGCCAGCCAGCTCTATATAAAGAGCTGCTGCTTCTGGGAGTGACAGTTGTGTAGAAGAGCTGCTGCTTCCGGGAGTGACAGTTGTGTAGAAGAGCTGGGAGCGACTGTTGCGACTGCTGGGAGCCTGCTGCAGGTATCCCATTTTACTCTGCCATGTGCACTTAAATATTATTGAGGGGGAATAAGTCAAGTTATGATTATCTATAGGTCAACTGCTGGGAACGACTGTTGCAACTGCTGGGAGCGACTTCAGTGAGCAACTGCTGCAGGTATCCCATTATTCCAAATATGTCATTTTCTCCCAATTTTGTAGTTAGATAGGTTAATCACTTGACATCAGTAGCAAGTCTCATGGGGTGTTATCCGCCCGTCTATCTCATTAAAGCAAGCGTAGGCCTAACTAATTGTTTTTCTTTGCATCAGTTGGCAAGTTAGTTCCTTGGTTTAAAGATTCATCTCTTCACTTCAAAGAAAAATCAGATCAAAACGTATCAATGCTAACGTCTGGATCCTTTAGAAACTCATTTGTTTCAAATAAACCACTTTCTCTTAAGAAAACCATAGCACTATTTCTTGAATGTTTTGCCTCACGTAAGAATCAAGGCTTTGGATAGCCTTATGATAATAGTAAATCTCATATACGCCTCTACTTAAATTAGCTTCTATGCAATCACTATCTTCCTATTGGACTGTTTGAGTGCCGCATAAGATAGGAGTTAGTTAGGTAGATTCGTACATTATAATGTACGAATCGTCATTGTTTGAGTGCCACATAGGATAGGGGTTAGGTTAGGTAGAGAAGACCTAGATTGTAATAGAGGTATGGAGTCATCATTTGAGTGCCATATAAGATAGGAGTTAGGTTAGTTACATGTGCCACATAGGGTAGGAGTTAGGTTAGTTACATCCATACATTATAATGTAATAGAGGTATGGAGTCATCATGTTAGGTAGATCCAAACATTATAATTTAAGGAAGATTTGGAGTTCTTTGCCAATCAAAGAGCGATATACCCCTTTGAGTCACCATCGATAGTTCTTTAGCGTTGCTTGGTATGATGGACAAATTTTGAATTAAAAGTGGTGGTTAGAATGATTGAACAGGGGCAAGATAGTGATCCGCAATATGGGTACTATTGGATTAATGTTGTAACAAAGATAAAATTTGGAGATGAAAAATAAGGATTTGTAGTGTATAGGATTATGATAAGATGCTAAAAAGATCGTGATTAAATCTCCAGGGAGATGATGATGATAATACGGATACTTAATATGTTATATGCAAGTTATGGGATGTGTTATTTAGAAACTATCGAGATTGTGAGAAATAGAGAAGACCTAGATTAAGAAAGTGAAATGTTGCACGAAATGAAAGCTGAGATTTCTATGGATGAGGGGACTAATAGACTCGGTTATAATGACACATGAACAATGTTTAAGCTCCATATAATCCCTGCATATAATTCATTCAGTAACAATAGGGTTGATTGCTATGATCATGACGATAATGGAGAGGATAAAGTTAAGCTCTGTGTGTGTGTGTGGTTAGGTAGATCCAAACATTATAATTTAAGAAAGATTTGGAGTTGTTGCCATTTGGAGTGCCACATAGATTGCTATTCAAGGGTCTATAATAATGTTTTAAAACAAGTTATTTATGCTTCATATTCTCCAAGAATAGGGTATGCTTTTCACAAAAAAAACACTATCTTGCAGCAAAGGGATAGTTCATAGTTAGATGCTGCACATTAGAGCCACTACCACAATCTGGGAGAGGAAAAGTTTTTATGTGTAGAGGCATTGTTCGAGTGCCGCATAAGATGGGAGTTAGGTTAGCTACATCATACATTAAAAAAATATTCTAGGTTTGGAGTCATTGTTTGAGTGCCACATAGGGTAGGGGTTAGGTTAGGTAGATCCGTACATTATAATGTAATAGAAGTATGGAGTCATCATTTGAGTGCCATATAAGATAGGAGTTAGGTTAGTTACATCCATACTCAGCTCAACCTCCATAGAGCGCGCGCGCGCACACACACACACACACACACACACGCCTCTACTTAAATTAGCTTCTATGCAATCACTATCTTCCTATTGGACTGTTTGAGTGCCGCATAAGATAGGAGTTAGTTAGGTAGATTCGTACATTATAATGTACGAATCGTCATTGTTTGAGTGCCACATAGGGTAGGGGTTAGGTTAGGTAGAGAAGACCTAGATTGTAATAGAGGTATGGAGTCATCATTTGAGTGCCATATAAGATAGGAGTTAGGTTAGTTACATGTGCCACATAGGGTAGGAGTTAGGTTAGTTACATCCATACATTATAATGTAATAGAGGTATGGAGTCATCATGTTAGGTAGATCCAAACATTATAATTTAAGGAAGATTTGGAGTCACCATCGATAGTTCTTTAGCGTTGCTTGGTATGATGGACAAATTTTGAATTAAAAGTGGTGGTTAGAATGATTGAACAGGGGCAAGATAGTGATACGCAATATGGGTACTATTGGATTAATGTTGTAACAAAGATAAAATTTGGAGATGAAAAATAAGGATTTGTAGTGTATAGGATTATGATAAGATGCTAAAAAGATCGTGATTAAATCTCCAGGGAGATGATGATGATAATACGGATACTTAATATGTTATATGCAAGTTATGCAAGTTATGGGATGTGTTATTTAGAAACTATCGAGATTGTGAGAAATAGGGAAGACCTAGATTAAGAAAGTGAAATGTTGCACGAAATGAAAGCTGAGATTTCTATGGATGAGGGGACTAATAGACTCGGTTATAATGACACATGAACAATGTTTAAGCTCCATATAATCCCTGCATATAATTCATTCAGTAACAATAGGGTTGATTGCTATGATCATGACGATAATGGAGAGGATAAAGTTAAGCTCTGTGTGTGTGTGTGGTTAGGTAGATCCAAACATTATAATTTAAGAAAGATTTGGAGTTGTTGCCATTTGGAGTGCCACATAGATTGCTATTCAAGGGTCTATAATAATGTTTTAAAACAAGTTAAATGCTACACACACACACACACACACACACACACACACACACACACACACACACACACACACACACACACACACACACACACACACACACACACACACACACACACACACACACACACACACACACACACACAGGTGTACATACTCACCTTCCCTTTCAATGCATGTTGTCATGAGATACTAAGATAGATTGATAAATTTAAGTTCACAATGCATGCTCCTAAAAAAGAAATAGAGCCAAACTTTACTTTGGGTAAATATATTATTTATGCTTCATATTCTCCAAGAATAGGGTATGCTTTTCACAAAAAAAGCACTATCTTGCAGCAAAGGGACAGTTCATAGTTAGATTCTGCACATTAGAGCCACTACCACAATCTGGGAGAGGAAAAGTTTTTATGTGTAGAGGCATTGTTCGAGTGCCGCATAAGATTGGAGTTAGGTTAGCTACATCATACATTAAAAAAATATTCTAGGTTTGGAGTCATTGTTTGAGTGCCACATAGGGTAGGGGTTAGGTTAGGTAGATCCGTACATTATAATGTAATAGAAGTATGGAGTCATCATTTGAGTGCCATATAAGATAGGAGTTAGGTTAGTTACATCCATACTCAGCTCAACCTCCATAGCGCGCGCGCGCGCGCACACACACACACACACACACACACACACACACACACACACACACACACACACACACACACACACACACACACACACACACACACACACACACACACGTAGGTGTACATACTCACCTTCCCTTTCAATGCATGTTGTCATGAGATACTAAGATAGATTGGATAAATTTAAGTTCACAATGCATGCTCCTAAAAAAGAAATAGAGCCAAACTTTTTACTTTGGGTAAAGGCTTGCGTGGTTTCAAATTCTCTATAAAGGCTTGCGTGGTTTCAAATTCTCTATCTTATCTTTACATCATAAGGATGATTTTAGTGGTTAATATTGATCAAGTGCTATGACTTTTTTTTTCCAAATTGAACTTAGGAATCCAAAGTTTAGTAGGCTCAATAGTGTGTATGTGTTTGATTAATTAATGTGTGTATGTGTTTTAGTATTAAAAATGTGTGATAACATTGTTATGTTTGTGTTAATAGTATGTATTCATATGTATATATGTGCTAATAATATTTTAATTAATATTTTCTTCATTTAAGTTGTAATCAATGCTTTAATACTTTAATCAATCTCCTTGATGAGTCCTTTTGTGTAATGGTAGCAAATGCATCTTTCATAACTAAAGATTTGTGCTACATTAAAGTTGAATGGAATGTATAATAGGCCTTTTAGCCCATGTGCAAGACCCAAACCCCCATGTGAAAAATGCTTGCGTGGTTAATATTGATCAAGTGCTATGACTTTTTTTTTCCAAATAATAGGCATTTTAGCCCGTGTGCAAGACCCAAACTTTACTTTGGGTAAAGGCTTGCGTGGTTTCAAATTCTCTATCTTATCTTTACATCGTAAGGATGATTTTAGTGGTTAATATTGATCAAGTGCTATGACTTTTTCTTTCCAAATTGAACTTAGGAATCCAAAGTTTAGTAGGCTCAATACAATATTTTTGGAAAGAAGAGTCCCACAATTTGAAGCTATTCTATAAAGTCCACATATGATTTCTCACATATTCAATGCATGGCTCTAGGTCACATTCTTTAGGTTCCTTCTAAAAGCTATTTTTGATAGCTTACAAACAATAAAGTATAGCTCTAAGTCTCATTTTCTAGGTGAGTCGTTTTGTGTAATGGTAGCCATTTCTATAACTTTCTTAAATAGGTCAAATTTAAAATAGCAAATGCATCATTCATAACTAAAGATTTGTGCTAATAATATTTTAATTAATATTTTGTTCATTTAAGTTATAATCAATGCTTGAATACTTTAATAGTTTAATGATTTTATGATGTCCCTCATGTGTGTATGGATATTTATGCTTTGATGTGGAGAAAAAGATGTGTTAGATATTTTCTCGACATAGTCTCATTGTGTCTCTCTCATTTATGCATAAATATTGTAATACTTTGGTGCGCCTACGTCATGAAAGTATTCAATTACTTTTTAAATATATTCTCCGTGTGCGTGTGTGTGTATGTGTGTGTGTGTGTGATCTCTTAATACTTTGTGTAACCATGGCAGTATGGAGCATGCTGAAACATCTGATGCAAGAAACAATGTCCATGTACCAGACATTGTTTTGTGTACTCCCAATGCACGAATGAATGTGCGTAAAGCCAAAGACATGGCTAGGAGGAAGTCAGTACGGCGTGCCCTCAAACGTGTCAAAGGACACAACACTTCCGTTGTATCCCTAAAGATCCTGCATCGGTTAGATGCAATTGAGAAGCAAATCAAGAGTTTAAACAAACGTCAAAGAGCTTCAAACTCCTTCTGTCAAAAGTTTGGTGATCGCCTTCAAAGAATCGAAAAAATCCTGGCAGAAAAATATGAAGGAGGCTTGGCTGATGGGATAATGTTGCAAGACGAGATAGATGAAATAAAGGGCTATATAGGAGAAATCTATGAGTTGGTTCGCAAGCACTGGCCAGGGTGTTCTTTGGAAGACCATGCAGAAAAGTTGCGAGACCTTGCTAAGAGCAATAATCGTATAGAGGATGGAGTGTGTGAATTACTGGCTCAAAGGAATGCAAGCGTGCTTGCACCTGAGAGCATTTGCCTCGATGTGCATGTCACATCTCTGAAAGTTTGCCTCAATAGGTTCTCTGCAATGTTGAACCTATTGAATCGTCGCATGAGTTCATCATCCAATGCATAGTGCTCTTAGCATATCAAGCGATTTCAATAACCTTTTGTCGGATCCTCCGATAGATATGTCATTCTATTGTTGGGTTTGAGAATTTTCATGTCATTTGGACTTTTGTATGCCCCAGGATAATGACATAATATGCTCTTTCAATTTATATTCTTGCACATGTAAGATTATATTGTTGCTTATGTAATGTTATAATCTTCAAATTTTATATTGAAATAGTGTTTACAACAAATTTATCTTGAAGGAAAATCTTTGCTAAAGTCTTCCCTAGGACATAAAATTTAGTACGCATAGGACATAAAAGTATGCGATTACTAATATCAAAGTACATTTTTCTTTTTATCTCAGGTTTTTCTCGACAATGGTACTTGCAACACGTTCTGTGCCTAGAGATCGTGTATTACGTGCACGTAGAGAAATGCTCAAAATTACTAGACATAAACGTAGGCACGTTGCAAGAGTTAGGACTGAATTACATGTTCGTGACCATGCAAGAGATATGTATGAACAACATCATGCAAATGGAAACTATATGGATGTCGGTATCCCAAATCAGCTATATCAAACGAATCAATTTCGCGCTGCATCTTGCTCTGTTGCTCATGATTTGGTATCCTTTGAGGTTCAGATGTCTACTGCAACTCGACAATACAATCCTAATGGTGGCTTGAGTGTGCGTAGGCAAATGCTTAATGTTACGAGAGCTGAACGTATGCACATGGCAATAGTTGGAACAGAATTGCAACAACTACATCATGCTACCATAGATAGAGATAGATACAATAGCATCCAAGCTACAAGTGACCAAATGCCAGTTGCACCATTATTGCCGTTGGATGTTCAACCACCTTCTATTCGTCAAGGAGACAATGCAACTATCCACAATATAGATGTTGAGATGTTGGATAACCATGAATTGCTACCCTTCGGAGTGGGGGTACGTAGCATAAGTCCACAAAGAAATGGAAACACAAATAATCCAAATGGTGGATTAAGAAATTGTAGGCAAATGCTTGATGCTACTAGAGCTGAACGTAGACACAGGGCAAGAGCAAGAACGCAATTACAACAATTGCATCGCATTACAACAAATAAAATTGATATAAGTGCTCAAATGCCTGGCGCACCATTACTGTCCTTAGATGTTCAATTGCCTCGCCTTATTCAAGAAGAGAATGAAGCTATCCATCATGCAGATGCAAGTACTGAGATGCTACATGACCAGTACAATATTCAAGCTCCTATATTTCTACCTCAAAATGGTGGTTTTTGTTCAATTCTCCATGACATGCCACCTAATTTGGATATTCATCCATCAGTAACAATTTTGCTCTTCCAAAAACCAAATTTGCATGCAATTGGTACCCTTTGCAAGGTTTGTCACCATTGCATGGCTAAGTTGTGGCATGATGAAACTAAAACAATGCATACAACTTCGATTGGAAAGCATTGCTGTAGAGAAGGAAAAGTAATTTTGCCACCTCTACAGCAACCACCACAACCTCTGTGTAATTTGCTTGATGGCACACATCCACAAAGCAGAGAGTTCAAAAAAAATATACGTGCTTATAATAGCGCATTGGCTTTTGTTTCAATGGGTGCAAAAATTGATGAGCTTTTGCCTCAAAATGGAAATGGTTATACTTTTCGAGTTCATGGATCAATATATCACCGGATGGGTTCCCTATTGCCAAGTGAGGATGTACAACAAATGCCAAAGTTTGCACAACTTTACATTTATGACACTGATCATGAGTTATTGAATCGCATGGGGGTTTTACCTGGGCTTTTGCCAAACTTACTACAAGAGCTTCAACAAATGATGCATGATCACAATGCGTACGCACAGGCCTTTATAGCAGTTGGTGCAAGCTTGCAACGCAATCCATCAGTAGAAATAAGAATGTCCATTTTTCAAAATCGATCCACGTCTAGACGATATTCAGTTCCCACTGCAAGTGAGGTTGCTGCGATCATGCCTGGACAAGGTGATGATGATACACTTGATCATCGTAGCATTCAAGTTCGCACACGACAAGGCCATTTGATTTATATTTCTAACTTGCACAAGGCATATATGCCACTGTTATATGTTCTTCTTTTTCCAAATGGAGAGGATGGATGGCATACTAAAGTTCCATATGCATTTATTGATGCTCATGTGCATGCCAATAATCTTGCAAATAAAGATTGTGTCACTCAAATGCAATATTATGCTTTTCGACTTCAGATTCGAGATGATACTAATGCATGTCTTTTAAGAGGTGGTCGCTTGCTACAACAATACATTGTCGATGCTTATTGTAGCATTGAGCAATGTAGATTGGCTTGGTGTCGTCATAATCAAGCAACATTGCGAGTTGAAATGTATAGGGGATTGGCTGATATGGTCAATGGTTCGGATGCAGTTGATGCTAATATCATTGGGATTGGTGTGGGCAGGAGAATAGTATTGCCATCTAGCTTTACAGGTGGACCAAGATTCATGTACCAATTGTATCAAGATGCTATGGCAATTGTACGTAGCAAAGGTAAACCTGATTTGTTTATCACCATGACATGCAATCCTAAGTGGTCTGAAATTACAGAAGCTTTGTTGCCTGGTCAAAGTGCACATGATCGACCTGATTTAACTGCTAGAGTTTTTCATTTGAAACATAAGGACATGATGCAGTCGATAGTGAAAAAGGAGTTGTTTGGTAAAGTTGCTGGATATGTGTCCGTCATAGAATTCCAAAAGAGAGGCTTGCCTCATTCACATACGCTCTTGATATTAGAACCACGCTTTAAGCCACTAGAAGCACGTCATTATGATAGACTGGTGTGCGCTGAGCTGCCTGATAAGGAAAGGTTTTCGGATTTGTATCGAATTATTACTAAATGTAACATACATGGTCCGTGTGGTGAGTTCAATCCAAGAAGTGCTTGCATGGTGGACGGAAAGTGTATAAAGGATTATCCAAAAAAGTTTATACATACAACTACAGTTGATAAATCTGGTTATCCTTTATACAGACGTCGAGAGGATGGAAAAACTCATAATGCTAATGGTAACCTCTTGGATAATCGATGGATAGTGCCTTACAATCCTTATTTGAGTTCCAAGTATAGTGCTCACATAAATGTTGAGGTTTGCTCGACAATTGCAGCTGTCAAATATTTGTATAAATATGTATATAAGGGCCATGATCGAGCAACCATTCGGTTTACAAGTACGCGTGGCTCCGGTTCCAATGATATTGTCGCAGAAAATATTGATGCACAAAATATTGATGAGATTGAGAGGTACTTAGATGCACGATATATTTCGGCTTCAGAAGCATGTTGGCGGATATTTGAATTCAAACTTCATGATGAGAAACCCGATATTCAACGATTGCAAATACATTTACCTGGAGAGAATACTGTTTCCTTTCGTGACTCTGATAACATACGTGATGTGGTGCAAAATGAAAATGCTCAAAAAACAACTCTCACAGAATGGTTTACATGCAATCGTTTGCACCCTGATGCTAACACAGTTCTCTATCAAGACTTTCCAATGTTTTGGGTTTGGAATGCACGCAAAAAAATGTGGACAAAGAGAAAGCAAGGAAACACATGTGGTCGAATATACTTTGTTTCACCTATGTGTGGAGAAAAATACTATTTGCGGCTACTACTCACTGTATGCAAGGGTTGCACATCGTTTGAGGCATTGCGTACGGTTGATAATGTGGTATATTCAACTTTTAAGGAGGCTTGCATTGCAAAAGGAATGTTGGAAACAGATGATGAATGGCAAATGTGTTTGCGTGAAGCTGCATTGATGCAAACCGGTGCTCAATTAAGAAATTTGTTTGCATCCATCTTGGTATTTTGTTCGCCTGCCCGACCTGGGGCTCTATGGGAAGAGTTCTTAGGTCCGTTGACAGAGGATATAAAACATCGACTATCCTTGCAAAATAGGCGAAATGTTGATATGCAAGATGAGGCCAATAATCATGCATTGATGCATATTCAAAAACTTTTAGATCAACATGGTCGCAATTTGGCAGAGTATCATGGATTGCCTGAGGTGACAATGCAAGAATATACAAATCCTTTGATCCTTGATGAACAACTATATGATAAAGTAGAACAAGAGAATACATTCTTAACAATGCAAGCTTTGTTGAATGATGGACAAAGAAATTGTTTTATGGCAATAATGAATGCCATTGATAGTGGTTTGGGTAAACCATTCTTCTTAGATGGCCCAGGCGGTTCTGGAAAAACATTCCTATACAAATGTTTGCTTGCAAAGCTTCGCAGTCAAGGTCGCATTGCAATAGCTACAGCATCCTCTGGTGTTGCTGCATTGCTTTTGCCACATGGTCGTACTGCCCATTCAAAGTTCAAAATTCCATTACAGGCAGATAATAATTCTACATGCAATATACCTGTTCAAAGTCATCTTGCAGCACTGTTAAAAGAGGCAAGTCTTATTTTGTGGGATGAAGCTCCTATGTTGCATCGTAATACCTTTGAGGCACTTGACAGAACTTTAAAGGATATAATGCAGTGTGATATGCTATTTGGTGGTAAAGTTATTCTACTAGGTGGAGATTTTAGGCAAATATTGCCTGTTGTACCAAAGGGTACCCGTGAGGATATTGTCGGTGCTGCTATATGTTGTTCCAATTTGTGGCAATATTTCAATGTTTTGAAACTTACACAGAATATGCGGGTCGCATCAGATGAGGGTCAGTTTGTTGCATGGTTGCAAGACATTGGAGATGGAAAAGATTTAACACATACTAATAATATATTGCAAATTCCACCTGCATTGTTGTTGAAGGGAGGATCTATGCAAGACTTGATCAATTTTGTCTATTGTGAAATGAATTGTGTAATTGATTACAAAACGTTCTTTAGTGGACGTGCCATTCTTGCACCTCGAAACAATGATGTGGAAATGATAAACAATCATGCATTGCAGCTGATGCCGGGAGAGGTTAAACAATACTACAGTGCTGATTCTGTGGATAGAACCGAGGAGAACTCATTCCTCTATTTTGTGGAATATCTAAATTCCCTTGACCTCGGTGGAGGTATTCCTCCTCATATCTTGCTGCTCAAAGTAAATGCTCCAATAATATTGCTCAGGAACTTGAATCCTTCTAAAGGTTTATGCAATGGTACTAGGCTGGTATGCAAGGCTTTCAATAACAAGGTCATTGATGCAGAGATAATTACGGGGACCAATATTGGTGACAGAGTTTTTATCCCGAGGATAACTTTCATCCCAACTACACTGGAACTTCCTTTCTCAATGAAATGCTTGCAATTCCCAGTCCGTTTGGCGTTTGCAATGACAATCAACAAATCTCAAGGCCAAACGTTATCATGTTTGGGAATATATCTAAAAACCCCAGTCTTTACTCATGGTCAACTCTATGTTGCTTTCTCCAGAGTAAAGTCTCCGGATAGATTGAAAGTCTTGATTGATGAGAAAGAGGACATGGTAAATGGTACAATCAATATTGTATATAATGAAGTTTTACAGAAAGTATTGTAACCTCTATTTTTTCAAAAGTGTAATGTTTGTTCTCTCATATTATATTTGCATAATGTTTTTGTTTTAATACAATCAACGCCTTTTTTTCTTCTTTGTTCACATATCTATAAAATGTAGTGTTGTGCTTTTTTATGTTCTTTTTCAGTAGTGCGTTCTTCGTCGATGAAAAGCAAGTTTGACTTATTTTCTATGATTTAATACTTTAATGTTTTAATCATATCTCTCATGTATGCATAGATATTCATGATTTTATGTGAAGTTGGACGTATGTTTGTTTTACTATATGAGAACATTGTGTTAAAATTATTTCTACCATAAAAGTTATTTCATCTTTCTATCATATTATATTTGCATTAAACTTTTTGTGCAATATCATCAAAGTGTATTTATTATTTTTAAATCATATATTTTTATGTTTTCTAATTTTTATTGATAGATGGCCCAAACAGTATTTGAATATTATCGCGCCTCTCCTTATCAAATGAGACTTCAAGAAGCATTGCGAACTATTGCTACGGATGCTATTATCCGGAGAACTTTGGCTAGGGTGATCGAAAGATTACCCAATGATGGATTTACTAATGGAAACACTCCTTTGTTTGTAGAAATTTTATATTTTGGATGGATCCAATGCTACTATGTTAGACAAACAGATGTTGAGTACTTCATATCTCGGTCCCATACTAGATACATACCGAATGATTGGAGTAAATGGGAGTTTAAAGATTTATCATGTTTTGTAACTTTGCATCAATTTCATCCAAATTCCGCCGACTGCTCTACTAATGTGAGAGCCAATCATATCACGTCTCCAGGTAATACTTACCATTTTCATTAATTAATATTTTGCTTTATAAATTTAATATCCTTATTTTTAAAGTTTTTTTTTTCGTTTTTAGATGTTGCAGCACAATCTGCGGCGGGGCGTGTCACAGCTTCGCCCACATATGTTCCCCGTGCTAGATCCATGATTGATAATTCATCTAAGAAGAGAAAGCTTTCTTTTTGATAGTTGATTTTCTACAGTACAACTATCTTTTTGAAAACATTTTATACTCTTTTCCATTTACCTGTTGTTATAGTTGGAATTCTTTCAGTGATATTTAAAAATCACTTTTGCTTCAATTATGTTTTCCAACTATTACGGTTTGGATAATCAATGTTATTGTGTGGAATTATTAGATTTTTTAATGAGGTTTAAAAATTGCAAGACTACTTGATTCATGACTAAGTGGAAGAATGTGTGAATAAATTAAACATTTGTGCTTCACACCCCGGCGCGAAGCGCCGGGCTGAGTCTAGGCGCGGAGCGCCTAGTCATTCTTTAGAATGCAATCACATAACGATTCCTCTTAACCTTCAAGGCATTCATGAACTTGAGGGATCCGCAATTAATCCTCTTGGAAAACCTTTGGAGAAGATAATAAGGTCATGTGGCCTATTATGTGGGGTTTCCTATAGTCAATTATTAACCCACTTTAGTTAGCTAGGATCCATATAAGGGTTCCTATTCCCTTGTTCTCTACTTCAAAATTAGTTAAGTTGTTTTTTCATTATATCACCTAAAAAGGCCATGTGTTCCCCATTGTTGTATGACCCTTGCCTTTTCTTAACTAGAATGCTTTCGTAAGGTTCACAAAGAGGGTAAGTTCCATCTAATATGATTAAGATCCCAAGCAAAGAAAAAGTGCCAATCATGTTCCATTGGGTATACCTAAACCTAGTAAGCTAGACTCAAGATTCTCATTGACTTTCCCCATTGGATGCACTTTACAAGATAGACACATAGAAATTACGCAATATAGCTTCAACTTAAACCATTCTTTTGTGTAATCCATTGAATCTAGATTCTAGCCTTCGGTTATGTTGTCTTTATGAATAACGGACATGTAAATTCTAGCTTTTGGTTATGTTATCCTTATCCCCGTCTAGCGCTGCTTCTCTTGGGTACCGTTTCAAATCTTCACACTCATTCTTTGACTCCTTTCTTTCTCTTCTCTCTTCTCCCAACTACTCTTTCCCTTTTTCCTCCCCTCTACATTGCCTTCTCCTCCTTCTACTATTCCCCTCTCTCTCTCTCTCTCTCTCTCTCTCAAAGGGCGTAGGATAAAAAACCAGCTTTCTAAGCCTTAGCTAAGGCTTTTATAGCATTAGCTTAGAGGCCTATTTCCCTTTACACGGCACATCCTACCGGTTCATATCCAAGCGATCTCAGCGTGTCATGGCGACTTGATATTATCGTTGAACAAGCAGTGATCCTCCCGAGGATTGGTCACGATCACATATTTGGTCTCCATCAATAGGATCGAGGCATCATGGTGGCGCCTCAAGCTTGACGAAGATGATGCGTATGGCGGAAGGAGGAGATTAATCCGTAACCATTAGGGAGTGTCGATTGGACTGATGGCGATTTCGTGAGCTGGCGATGTAGGTCGAGTAACTCGAGTTGGTGGCAGCCGCGAGACGGAATTGATCATCCTTTTCTCCTTTTTAACTTTTGTTTTCTAGTTAGAGCTTTTCTCCATTTAATCTTTCCCCCCTCCCAAGCCCCGGGTCACATGGGTTGGGAGTATTACATACAAGCTATTCCTAAGGTGAGCATTTGATCATGGATAATTTTGAGCCACAATAGAAATGCTTTCATGGAGTCTCTAGAATTAAACTTGATATTATACAACTCACCTTGAAGGGCAATAGCCCCAATGGAAGATTGCCACCCATAAAACTCACAATGAAGGTTTTGAATGGTAGTAGAGATCGTGGGGGAAAGCAAGTGTATCAAAGTAGTAAAGTCCTTGGCATCCTTGCCTTCCCATTTGGAAAGCTCTTCTTGAAAGTCTTCCTCATCCTTCTTTGTCTACTTGGAGGGATTTGATGGACGGTGTGGCTTGGGCTCGAAACATGCAACCTATCATAGATCTTTTTGCACAAACCAAGCCTCCTTGCAAAGCTTCTAATGAGTATAATTAGAGCTTTTGAGTTTGTCATCTTTACTATTAGTTAACGAGAGGTGGGGGGCGGGTGCCACGTGGCCACCTCCCCTACAAGAAAAAAAGAGAATGCGGGGGCGAGTGCCACGCGTCCAACACCCGCCCCCGCCTGCAAAAATCGCGCAGCCCTGGCACGAAGTGCGAGGCTGAGTCTAAGCGCGGAGCGCCTAGTCACTATTATTATAAGGAGGTGACATGACCATTAGAAAATGAGAAAGAGTACTTGCACAAATACCTTGGGAAAGAGAGAGGAGTAGTGACACTGTGAACAGCCTAGATAGATCTAAATGCAAAGCACAATCTTGTGTGAGTCACCACAAAAGGCAGGTGCACATGAGGAATGGCTTACACAATTCCAATATGAACGCAGGGTAGGGGTCAGCTAATATCCCACACGGCGATGTGTACGTGTCAAACGCTTAACCTTTAAAAAAAAAATCATAACACGTTAGAATGAGAGACACACACGTCAACGTCAATCGCAGCTAAGCAATCACGTCAGCGCAGCTACAATCAATCGAAATGTCAACTTCGTGCAAAATGCAAAGAGTAGCACGCAAGCGTCGCAACAACACGCCAATCAACAATGCGATGCCCAATGCAACACGACACATCGACACGACAAAACCCTTGGATCCAATCAACGTCAGAGGCAGGGTCAATAGTGCCAAAAGTCTGTGCCACCATCAAAGTACACTCAACGTCCATGACACCGTCAACGCAGCGAATGTCGCACCGGGTACGTCAATAAAACACAACACCAGCCACCAATGCCAACAGCAGTCACACGACAAGAAGCAGCACATGAAGTGCTACGCCGCAGGTCATGGCATAGGCTATCAACGGACGCAACAGGGTGATACATATCAACAAAACGCAAGCCTACATATACCTATAAGAAAAACATCAACAGCATAAATGCAATTAAATCAGGTCACATCCACCTCTCAGCAAATGATGAAGCACATAACGGCACAAGAAACTCCAGCATGAATATATCTCAGTCAACAAACCTTAATGTCTAATACCATGTTAGAAAAGCAAAACACACATTGGAATAATGAAAGATACAAGATCAAAGAAAGAGACAATGTACAATATATAACTCGGAATAGGAATCTACTATGACAAGAGTACAATGGTTGGGCAGCACTGGCTCACACACTCTACAAGCTCTCTCTCTACACCAAGAATCTGCAACAAGTACATGATCTACAAGTGCATGAATGGACAATGGACTATGGCCACACTCCCTCCTTTCATAGATAAAAATAAAAGAGTTATCTTACCACAAAATAGGATGGCTAAGTACCAAATAAAGAATAAAGAGAGTACCTATAAATTAGGCTGGGCAATTACCAAATAAAGAATAAAGAGAGTGCTCATAAATTAGGCATTAATGGGACCTTGTAAACACGTGATATTACCACTTCTAACATAAATGCTATGGCCAACACAGCCACCTATGGATAAGGAAAACGTTATGTGATGATGATGCAAGTTCAATTTGAAGGGGAGTTTAAATATGAAGAAGAAGAAGTGAATCCTTCTTTTGAAGGAGAAATAGAGAAAGGTACCATCCATGCTACATTGGACAAGGGATTGAACTAGTAATTCTTAAGTAATACAAATGTCAATAACCCATGAAGGTACTCCCTTCAAAATATTCATTGATTGTAGAAGTAGGCATTCATTTATTTTCCCTAATTATACAAGAAAATTAGATACTAAAGTTGAAACAACTCAAAGACTATTGGTAGAGTTAGTGAATGAGAGAAAATACCTCTCAATATAATAAACTAAACCTACAATGATTGAGCTAGTTGGAACAAAACCACCCAAAGTGAAATTCAGGGTTATAAACTTGGGAGCCTACTACTATGTGCTAGAAATAGACTAGGTGGTTCCAAATGATGCTAGCATCCATTATGATAGGGGGCAAGTCACATTCCCAAATCTACATGGAGACTACTTAGCAACCTCTTAGAGAAGTAGGAAAATCAAATATTCAACATGCTAAGGCCTCCTGCATAGCTTAATGTATAAGAAAAAGGCTTCTCATAAATCTGTTTAAGCTAAATAAGTAGATCAACCTTCCAAGGAGTAAGAACCATATTGGGTAAAGGAGTTCACATACTCATTCCCCAAAGAGCTATTAGAGCTATCACCAAAGAGGAAACTTGATCATGAGATCAAGTTAGTTTCTAGAATAGAATATGTCACAAAAGAGAGCCTATAAGATCTTCATTTCTAAAGAAATTGAATTCAAGAAGCAGCTCAAATAGTTTTTGGATCAAGGATTCACTTATCAAAGTAACTTTCCTTGGGTGCATTGATAGTATTCCAAAAGAAGGATGGACCTCCTAGGTTGTGCATTGATTACAAGAGGAGACTAAATCAAGTCACCATAAAAAACAAATATCATATTTCTTAGATTGATGAGCTCTTAGAGTACATTAGGAGAAATATGGACTCTCTTTTTTGCCCCTTAAGGAGTGAATAAAGAAATATAGGCCTAACCAATGAGAGAGCTAGGATTCCAGATTCATGTAACAGAATCTTCTAGCCATATCTTGGCCCAAATCTTCCCTCAGCAATAAAATAAGGGAAAATATGGGGAATACAATGCCGACACTTCCTGGAAGTTTGTGACTCGAATTTTTATGTTTTTATTTTTTAATGTTTAACTTTTCATTTCTCCCCTTTTCAGTTCCCCCTCTTTCTTAGGCGGATCTCAAATTTATCATATCTTTTTCCCTGCTTCTTCTTTCCTGACGAAATCTTTTAGCCTCATTGTTGCTTGCCCTATTCGTAACCCTATGAAATTTCATTTCCTCTACACAAACAATATAGAGTGAGTTTCACACGTTTTATGAGAGTAGAGCTTGTTCTACCAAAGCCCTAAGATTTTCTTCACAAAACTTTATAGATAGATTATTCTCTTCCATGGATGTTCTATGGTAAAGTTTTATCTCATTTGGACAAAACCTATGCATGTTATGTGCATTCTCGGACACGTAATTTCTTTTGTTTTGGTACTCTAGGAGTCTCTTATAGTCAAGAACAATGATCTTTTGGAACACTCAACTTCTTCTTCAACATCTTATGGTTGCTTTGTAAACAAAGTTACATGTATGTTGTCTTGTCTTTTTGCTGCTCCATGGTTAAATTTTATCTTATTTGGACAAAATATATGCAAGCTATATGCATACTGAGTTTTCCTTTGTTTTTTTACTCCCTAAGTCTTTGAGGGTGGAGAACAATGATTTTTAAAACTTCATCAACATCTTTAGGCTTCTTTGCAAAGATAGCCACAGGTATATTGCCACTTTTTTCTGTTGCTCCATGGTTAAGTTTTAACTCATTTGGACGAAGCTTATGTAAGTTATATATATGCTTTGACTCAATATTTCTTTTGTTTTTGTACTCTAGAAATTCGTTAGTGGGACAATGGTCTTGTTATAAGTCACTTCTTGTTCAACACCTCTGGGCTTCCTTGTGAAAAGAATTGCAAGTACAATTTGTTTTTAAAATTTATCCATTTAAATTTCATTTCATTTGGAGAGAACATTTGCAAATTATACACATGCTGATAGGCAACTTTTCTATTTGGTTATCATAGATGTCTTCACGGAGGAAAAACATCAATAACATACTTGCAGTGGAGGTCTTCAACATGAAAGATAGTGGCGGTAATTGGATTTGTGATAAGTACTATAAGTTGGATTGGATTTTGATGCACCCAAGTACTTGAGGGAGTTTCAAGCTCAGGCATAGGGGCGTTCAAACCCTAGCAAACATTGAAAAGATAGAATTTTAGAGTTCAAAAAAGTGTTCAATGGAACAAGTACAGTAATAGAAGTGTTGATCCAATATGTTTATACGCACAAACAAATCTTTGTACACGACAAGAACTACATTGCAAATTATAAAAAAAACAATAAGTTTTTAAATTTTATCATTGTTTATTCTTTTGCATCAGAGTTGCTTTTAAAAATCTTTACAGTGCTCTAATTCAATCTTATTTTATTGACAACTCTATATCCATCAACTTTGCATGAATGGCAAAATGTGGAATGATTGAGCGACAAGATACATGTTTGGCATGAAGACATAGTTCTTTGATCTATGATAATAACTCTACAAGTCAACTTGCAACTCAAAATATATATTTTTATAATTGATTGTATGTAGTAGAAAGCCATAGATTGCAGTATGTCCCATTGCCGCCACTATCTAGTAGTGAATGGTTGATTGGTAGCTTGGAGTTGTTAGGAGCATATAAGTCCAAGATAAAATCTAACATCAATAGTGCTTTTAAACCCACCATAGGCTCCAAAGATGTGCATCTTAGTTGGTTTATTCCATTCTCATTGTTTGCACATTTGTTTGGTTCATGTGATATTCTGAAGAAAACAAAGATTACTTATCAATACAAGTGTTCATCCGAGGAATGGATGAGCCAGCTATTGGATGAGTCTTGGCAAGTGAAAAGAACACATTTTGATGAGAGGATTGAATGTAGGGTCAACCAATCTGATCTCACATTCAGGTAAATCTTTTTTACTACTTTGAATGCCTTGATTTAATTGATATACGTCTTGCTTAGATGAATTGTTGTGTTATTCGCATTAACTTACCATTATTTTTATTTTTATTACAGGTATTTCATCGCTAGACAAACTTTGTGCATTCGCTTTCGATACAGAAGATGACGACTTTTGCAAGGGGAGTGGATCAGCTTAGATCAAGATACCTGACACATACAACTATCATAGATGTAGTTAGCTTGATGAATGGTCAAAATCCTTTTGTAGTAAGCACAGAGAGCCATTGGCCCATTTCTTTTCTAAGATAAGAAATTCAATTAATGTCCAATGAGCCCCTCTGCAACTTCTATTTCAAGTTAGATAATAGAAAAGTGAGGATTCGTAGTGAGCAATCTATGACATGTAAACAATGTGCTTCTCCACATATCCTTGAGATAGTGGAATGCTTGTAATTTTAAAAAAATAAAGAATGAATATAATTTTTTTTAACACTTCTGAGTACTCTCAGTTTAGATAATCTTAGTTTACTATGATCCAAGCGCACGATAATACATATTGTAATTAGTCAATCGTGCAGGTTAAAAGCATAATTAAATTGCAGGCTGGAGTTCTATAATCTATGCAATATTGCATTTGAGTAATGATTTATTATAGCCCATCTCTTCTACTTATTTCTTAAAATTAAATATTAAATTGGATCCAATGGATTTTGAAGGTCTTTTAGATTTATTTTCTTAAAAATTTTCTATATTTTCTATAGTTGGACTTGAATATACTCAACGATCCAAGTATATTCAAGGATATAATAATGTAGAACAAAGCATTAGTCTGTATGAGTAATTTTAACAGTTACTTTAAAGTATTGAAATAAAGAAACTACGGTAAGAGTTTTAATTTGAAACTTTAGGGTTAAAAAAGAACATTTATTTAAAACCCTAGATACATAAAAGCTATAACTCCAAACTCATTTTCACTTTCATTCTCTACTTCCCTACACTTGTGCTCTCTTCCTTTTCTCTCTTTGTGTGCCATGCCTACCACTCTCGCCTTCGTTGCATGGATTAGATCCACATGCTATGCACATATAGGAGACTAAATATACCCTAGGTTTTGTGCGACCTTGAGTCTAGAGAGCTCACTTTCCACCATAGACCCTAGCTCTAGTATACTGGTATCGTTTTGTGATGCGGCAAACCCTCTCACCTGCTCTGTTCCAGACTCTGCTCTCAGATGGGTCCCCATAGATTTCCTATATAGTTTACATGGTGGATCAAGCTATGCAAATGTAATAAATCAAGCCCTCGTGCATGTGGGGTAGTATCTTTGTGCCAGAGTAGTGTCCACCTCATCTTAGAACCACGCCACGATGGATCTCATTGAGCACAATGCAGTATTTGCCATATATGTTTTGTGCACCAAGGTACGAGAGAATAGTGAGATAGACATCGACACACCCTCTCGACCACAGCTAGAGTATTTCGAGAGGGAGCCTGAAGAGATCACACTCGATTCAAGATTAGAGGTAGCAAAAATCTTAGCCATTGTGCATCCACCTTCTTACCCTGTTGAGATGCCGACAAACGATGACCCACCCCTCACTTCTCTCCATGCTTTCATCATTGAGGGGGTGGAATATTCACTTATGTAGGATGTACTAGAAATTTTGGAGCTAAGGGAAGAAGAGCTATATTGTATCATGGTGCGTGATGCACCTGATGATTTTATAGATTTTGATATACAAGATGCACCAGCACATATTGATGAGGTGGCTCGATATGATGGCATGAGTGTCGATGACATCTTTGCCATTGTGAGCATCCAATTGCAGATTGAGAATGCGGTGCCATAGTATGAGATCTCAGATGAGGAGTGCGAGCGGTTGCAAGAAAGCATTTTTGGACCTTGGCCCGACTACGTAGTATCTTCCCAAGAGGAGCTCCAATCCCGATAAAATTTGATGTGCATACTCCCAATGCCTTAGAGGCCCTAATGGTAAAATTTGACGCAAATTTGATATATATATCTTTACCACACTCCATGCATAGTGAGTTTGACACTGAACTTGTGTGATGTAGGACATTGTCTATATAGATGAATTTTCATCTAGACAAGGTGGCTGATGTGGTAGCCAAGGAAGGGTGCAAGAATTGGCATTAAAGGAGTATATTGGCCATCTTGTGAGTGACATTTTTGTATTCCATAAGACATTATTTTTCTAAGAACTTCTTGGCACTAACGAAGGCTGGGCCCTTCAAGTCTATCCCAATGAACTCTAGCTTAGAGAAAGTAGTGTTGCTTTGATGTTCAAAGCTCCTCTACTTATTCTCTAGTACTAGGTTTGGGCCGCTTTTTTCCATGGTGGCCCGTGGCATGGTTGCTCGTATTGAAGACCCCAATGTCATTAGGCAAGAACTACTCGGGCAAAATGATTTGTTACCTATGATCAAGAATAGCTCTGACCATAAGGAGTCTAGCTCAAAGAAGCCTAGGAGAGAGTAGATGTACTTAGTGCCAAATGGTATCTCATCACCAATGTAATGTAATTTGTAAACTTCTCTTGAAGTAATGAAAATTGATATTTGTTGGATTTGCGTGCAATGTAGTTTGTCATACACGTAGTTTACTATTGTTTTTTACTTAAATATTATGTTTATTTATCGGATTTATACGCAACATGATTTGTACCCTAAATTTGATACGTAGTGCTTTATTGAGTTCATGTGTAATATGTATTCGTTCGAATGCATGTAACGATAACTCAAAGACATAAATAAAACAAATAACAAGCGAATAAACAAAAATAAGACGTGTCAAAAATTTTGTATTCATATTCATAACATATTACATGGGATCCATTACAACCAGGGTTTTACAAAATCTCTTTGGAAGCTACATTTCGTATATGTTTTGGTAGTACACCCCTATCATTGTTGATCTTCGTGAGGACTATCCTTCCATTGCCGAAAGAATCTCACTATCCGCAAATCCCTATCGATGACGGTGACTCTCCTTGCATGAGTGTTGCATAGACTGAGTCTCCGAACAAGTCGATGACGTAAGCTTTGGCAGCTTCTTGTAGTGCAAGGAGGGCTTGGGCAATCCAACAATCGGGTTGTTGCAAGCGTGTTCCATCTAGGAAGTGCCTCCTGCTATTCTTGAGTTGGAGAAAATGGATGAAAATGGGATAAAATCAAAGAAAATTTTAAGTTTTAGTCAAGATGATAGACCAATACAAATAAATCAAAAAATATCTATTTTCATGAATATTAAATATAAAAAAATAGTAAAAAATGAAGAAAATTAGATTTTTTGTGCTAAAATAATATGAAAAAATAAGTTTTATGTGCGTGAATGTTTGGAAAGGTTAAAGCATGAGGTTAAGACTCATTTTGGCCTTGTACTTTATGTTATAGTGCGTGTTTATCGCTTTTTACATACAAAAATGATACAAAACAACCATTTACACCTATGCACCGCAGCAACACCTAAACGGTGAGGGGAGGATGAAGGTTGTGTAACGATCTAATTGCTGAAAAGATACAAATTCTGATTTTTCTCTTTGTGCATAGCATTTAAGGATCATTCCATAATTAAATATAGGTGACTAGTAGCACAGAAGTTCTGGTGTTAGTCCCTAAAGCAGCGCAGCATGTGATGCTTAGTTTAAATTCATGAAAGGGATGTTTTCCGCACCCCACATGGCTGGTTTTCTAATCATAAAATGGTTGTGCACAATTGCCATACACCTTGCATCAAGCATGCCATGTGGTATCTCCTGGAATGCATTGCACTTGTTTGATAAACTTTGACCAACATTGAGAGGATAGGAAACCTAAGCTGTAGGTTAGATGGGTGTTTCCGTTGGGGAAAGTCTTGTGAGGCAAATCAAAATCTCCTGGAACACTGAATTATGAAAGAGTGGAGTTTGTGCATTTTGTTATATATGTTGGAGCAACCCATCTTGGGGCCAATCCCTAAGGTGTAGGAGCGTCGCAGTGGAGCTGCGGCAATCAGTCGAGAGGTGCTTCCCTATGTGTGTATTACGAGGCATTATGCCTATATGTTATGGGATCTTCCTCTGAGGAGAAGGAAAGATGAACATTGGACTACATATTAGATACAAATGCAAAATTTTCATAAGCATTTAGTGCAAAGTGAGTTTCAGATACTCCTGGCAGCGAGGCTGTGTGGTGGGGTTGTCTGTCGTATGCATGAGCTCCTGCTAGTACCATAGCCAGTGCCGGCCCATTTTAGGTCCCATCACACATGCGTTTCAATATCGATGTTTATGTATGTTTACAAAAGTGTAAACATCTCTTAATGAAATGTTGATTTTTATGACATATTGGTGATTACTGGACAGACTTAAAAGGCTTATTATTTAGGGGTTAATACATACTTCTTTACATCTAATGCATAGGTTATAATGCATGAGAGAAGAACAAAAATTCTCTTGACAGAAGTACATAACAGAAAAGATGAAGAAGGGGATTGGATCACTGATACATATCATTACTCATCTTGGGTACATATGTGTCCAAGAATGAAGGGAGCTTTCAGGGTAAAAGCATCTACAATTGTAGATGTATCAAAGCACTGGAAGGGTAAAATTTTAGCTCTCAGACAAAGGAATGTTGATTCTTACCTTGTAACAGAGGCACTTGTACAACATCTATTCATGCAAAAACAAATACATATTGCGCCCACTATGCCCTTTCAACGAAACATTGCAAACAGTAAGTATTTGCAACTCATTGAGAATGAGAAATTTCATGATACCTATGTAACAACTTGTCTCGTATGTATAGAAGTATACCCTTTGGATTACTGTGAAGTGAAAAAATGTTGAGAGTCTCACTAGTTCTTTTAAGTGTTACCACCTCGAAATTGGTAGATTGCTCTTTGAGGTGCGTACAACTAAGCAACTCGCAAAGGACCTTGTTTTTTTTCTATGACTCCAAGTACATATTGCCCAAGGGGAGTCGAGAATATGGAACCCTTGAGTCTATGCACATATTGAATCTCAATAGCATAGAATGGCCATTGTGTAGTAGTGAGATTTTGCACATGTGTAGCATAAAAATTTCAGTAGACATATTGAATTCTATGAAGCCAAGCACTGGCTCAAAGAATGTACATCTACGCTGGTTCATATCGATTGCAATTTTTGCACACATGTTCAAGGAATGTAAGGGTTTGAGACGTAACAAAAGCACGTATGTCATAAAAAATACATCAGAGGATTATGTAACAAGGATTCTAGGCAAAACTTGGACATAAAAAATAACTCACAGTCCTGACACAGTGAAGTGTCCAGTCACAACAAGGGACATGGCTTTCAGGTAAAAATTTTCTCTCTTAGTTGACTATTATCTTACTTTGAGATGAATCGGCTAACTTTTCTTTCCAATTACAAGTACTTTGTTACACGACAAACTTTATGCCTAGTGTTCAAGTATCGTAGATGGAGGATGCTCAAGGGTAAATGGTTGTGCCTTGATTAAGACATGTGTGAAAGTACAGGTGTGGATGTTACTGTCATTTGTGACTGCTGCGAGCCCCAAGTGTTGCAAATGGAGGATGATTGGCCCTTGAGTATAATGCACCAGGAAATTACAATGTTAATGCAAAATCCACCTGTTAGCTTCTATTTTGAACTAGATGGTAGGAAAATTTGAAGCCGAGTTGAGGATACTGTTACCAGCGGAAAGTGTGTGGCTCCACATATTTTAGAAATTGTAGAGTCTCCCTAAAAATCCCAACACCACAAGTTGTAATATCCAACACCTATACATTTTTGGATTTTTTTGGCCAATAGAATATTTTTGCTTACAAACTTGTAATATTTAAAAATTATGGTATTTATACAAAATCATACACTTGTTATACACTTTCCACATCAACACATTTACATATGCATGTAAACTTTACAAAGATGTAAGTAAAGCCATAACTAAATATCGTATGCGAACAACCCTTAATGGTTTAAAACTTAAGGTTTTTAAGGTAGAACTAGTTTAGTTCTTGTTTCATTGTTTCATTTCACACTTTCTGTCTTCCTCTCTTTATATCCACAACATTCCTCCTACTTGCTACGATGGATGCTCGCGTACACTTTGATGAGTGGATCCACGAGACTCTTTGCCAACCAGGGTGACGAGATATTCCAGGTTTTCTCTAAGAACTTCAACTTTGAAAGCATGCTCTCATCGTTGGATCTCCCCCTTCAAGTTTTGGAAGACTTTGTGAGCACCATTGCTACAGGCACATACTCCATCGAGGGATTCGACATGACTTGGGTGCTTCTGGAACAGCTCATGGTATTTCACGCAGGGAAGAATCACCAAAAAGTGGTGAATAGGTGTCTGGCCCATGTGGATCCTTTGCATAGAGTATGCATTGTTCCCATGGAAAGTGCATCAGGTACATCACCTTTGGATCTCGTGGAGTGTGATTGCGCATTGGCAATTTACCTCCTTGCATTGGATACACCCCTAGAGGAGGAGAGTGATGAAGATACAACTCCACAAGTTGTTTCTATCACATACACGAGAGAAGAACTGATTGAAGAGCTCATAAATGTTGAAGAGGAACATCGAGTGGTGGCAGAGCAAGAGTTGGCTCTCATGGTGCCATCTTCTTTAGAACAGCCACGTCAACAAACCCAACCTTGCCTCCTTGATACCCATTGAAGTAGATGGTGTACAATACTTGCTTCTATCAGATGTACTGCAATACTTAGAAATGAAGGAAGAAGAGTTGTTTTCTATTCTAGTCAGGGATTCAATGGAAGACCTGATCGATTATGATTACATGGATGTGCATCCAACAATGGCAGAGATTGGAAGACATAATGGCACAAGCTTAAATACTGTAAGTGCGATCATAGCAGCACAGGAGTATATTACCTCGATTGAAGAAGATTACCTTGTGCCAGATACTGAATTTGAAGCACTACACCATGATTTGTTCAGACCAAGGTTCCAGCTTCCTACCAAGGAGTTTGTAGATCCCTCTACCCAAAGAGGTGCCTCCCTAACACACGATGAAATGAAGATACAAGATGATCTGGAGAAGGTGAGATTTCTAACTACCATATTTTTATGCAATGAAACTTGATGTTAAGGTGCGTTGGGTCCCTGGGAGTCCACTGGTGAAATCTTGGCAAAAAATGATGTTTGGAGCAGCTGGGGCCACCTTTTGGAAAGTGACCCCAGACGGGCCACTTTCTGGAAAGTGGCCCCAGATGCCAGACTTTGGACAGGGTAGCTGTAGGCATCATTTTTGGCCAATATTTCACTGGTGGACTCTGGGGGACCCGATGCACCCTACCATCAAGTTTCATTGCTTTCTAATAACTCTAGATTAGTCTCTAAATATATTGTTTGATTTGACTTTGTCATTCAGTACATACTGTATATAGATGAGTTTGCATAATCTCTCGAAGGGTGACAGTGCACGGTTTTCATCTCCTCTTCTTCTGTGATGGTCCTTGTGCTATACGGGGAGCACCTATTGCTACACTAGAGGAGGCTCCACCTTGTTCTCCAAGGAACTTTTAACCCATTTAAACCCCAAAACTAGGTTAATGCAGCTTCATGCGCACTGTCCATCGTGTGATCGTAAATCCATAACCTTTTATCGGAATGCGACAAAACTTCACACGTGCACTCATTAGGTGGCCAAGAGCCCAAATTAAATTTTTTTGAAAAAAAAGTGCCTGCAGACTCCTGGTTTGAAGTGTGGCATTTGGAGCTTGCAAGCACTTTTTTTCCAAAAAAAAATTTGGGCTCTTGGCCACCTAACGAGTGTGCGTGTGAAGTTTTGTCACATCCGATATAGTTTAGTATTTTAAAAATTATCCCACACCAAAATTATGGATGGATTGATAATTAAGAAATCAACATCGCGATTATTGGCCCTTAGAAACTTTGCACCACATAGACTATACAGAGGCATTAGGAGTAAAGTCTACAATAAGAAATGGCAACTTTTTGCACGTTATTCCTATTAAAATTGACAGTGCTAACAAAAAATGTAAGTAGGAATTGAAAATACAGCAAAGATGCACAGTCAAAGTTGAGAGAGAAGGATAAGTGTAAAATTTTAATTCATATTTTAAGGGCTCATACAATAGTTTTGCACTGGGACATAGTCATATGTCCAATGCACGATGATAACACTATGCAAAAAAAGGTAACATTGCAAATTGTATTCATTCCATTGGAATGAATGCATCCTTCACTGCTTGAAGATTTCTTACAAGTTGGAAGTCCTTGGGAGTTATAGTGATGCGCTTCGCATGTATTGCACAACGTTGAGCATCAGTCATCAAGTCAACTAAAAAGGCCTCTGCAGTACACTGTAGAGCATGAAGACATTCTTTTGTGAAGCGATTAGGTCTATCTTGTCCTTGTACCAAAATCCACCTCCTGCTTTTTGTGTGGTAGAGGTCTTGCACAATCTCATGAACAAGTCTCGAGATGCTCGCCTTTGGAATGATGAGATCAAAAGGGTGTTGATACCTTCTAATTTCTCTCAAGGCCACTATACCTAGCTTTCACTTGCGTTTCTTGTGGGTTAGGTTGAGAAGGGGGTGCATCTGAGTTTGTAGATGCTCCAAGGGACTGAACACAATATGGGGTTGTGAGCGGAAGATTATTTGCAACTACGTTAGACCTAGCCATCTTTCCTGCACAAGAGATGTGAGAACTCAATGAATAAGATAGAAAGTGAAACCCTCTTTTATATAATCCTAAACTGTGAGACTCGTTCACATAGATGCACTCTCTCTTTCTCTCTTAAACTATGAATTGCATTCACACTGACTCACATTGTTCTTACTATCTTAGCTCTTTTCGAACCTATTTGCTGCCTTATCGAAGCCTTGTTTGTAGCCACTTGGCATGGTTTTCTTTGGAACTTGAGGCTTTGTAGCACACTCTTTTAGTGACACGACGTGATTCCATCATGTCTGCAACCGATTCATCAACACTTTCATTTTCTCTCTTTTGTGAGAGTTTAGCTTCATCCGCTACTATAATCCTATACCACCTAGCAATTGGATCATTGGATTGCTACCATTCACCCCTCCACCATGATTAGTTTTTCTTTGGTATGCACCACGCGCTATGCAATGTGAATTTTCCGTTCCTTGTGTGGACCAAATTCTGATGCTTCCCTTTTTTGCAAAGTATGGCCCATGTGTCTCAAGGATATGCTATAAAGACATATATCACACATGAGTAAAACTATGCTCAATAGTTTATACAATTCATACAATTTTAAAATATTAACTTAGCATGCACCATGTAATGTGTGATAGAGCTTTTGCCCCATGCTTCCACCATGTTTTCGTAGAAGCTATGCACATCATTGATAAATTATTTCTTATCTTCATTGTTAAATACCATCTTGCGAAGTAAGGGAGCCAATTTGTTAAGACTTATCCAAATCTTAGCTTTGGCCAATCTTGTTTTTCCTCCATTACTTCAATCAGGAATTGCAAAATGTAACTTTTTCCACCCATTGTAGTCCTGCGGCCTACGAATCATGACATTCCCTTCCTCATTGATGGGTACTGAGAGAAACTTCCTAGCCTTTGCTCCTCCAAAGCAAGGCTTTTTTGGCAAGTTACCAGATTTTTCTAATCTCTTCTCATATTTTTCAATCGTTACTTGATGCTTGTGTAGCCCAATTTCCGATAGCACTCGCTCCACATTCCTACATGTTGCAATGGCTTCTTTTTCTGGTTGCATCCTATAAGCAAAGCAAATGTATTCATATACAAGTTTCTCCATGATTCTAACAAAAGCATGCAATGAACAAATGTTAATACGATCTAAGGGAATGTTGAAGATGGGCTTCCAAGTGGGATCTTCTCTATTGCGCGTCGGTGCAACACTTGTCACCTTTCACCAGTTCTTCTTTCCATCCTTTTCTTCCACCCTCTCTGTCAAGCAATATAGGCATGGATTCTTTGTATTTGCACCATTGGAGATTCCACACATGCATTTTAAAGTTTTCAAGTATCCTGTAAGACGCCATTCAACCAAGTATTGACCATACCCTTCAACCGAGAGCATCTCACCATGTTCTTGACGATCGATGATGCTTGGAATGCTTGTGTGCATAAATAATAGCTGCAACACCTCAGATGTTTCCTTAGGAACTTCAAATGCAGCGAGCCACCACACATGGTGCTCAGATTGAACACTAAAGTTCCTTGGGTTGTTCTTCTTGAATTGTAAAGCTCTATTAATCAAAGTTACACTAACTCTTTCAAGCTTTACTCCTGTGACAATCTCACTTTCACCTAATTTTATAACAAATTGCAATTTACCATTACATTCCTCAACAGACATATTGTAGTACATTACCATTGCCGACTGCACCTTGTTCAAATCTAAATAGTAATTGTTGAGTTCAGTGAACTTCACCTCATATACATTTTTGGTCCCAACCTTTAGTGTTTCCACACATTGAACATGCATGGGATCTCCTGTCAACTCCAAAAGCTTTGTATTAAGTTGCCATCAGGCCTCTATTAACTTTGAAGGTTGAGGAAGAGGCACAATTCTATTTCTCTTCTGCACATGACCAAACCCAGCCTTCACACATTTGAATATCTTTGAGTAAGTCGTTGTGCTAATGCCAGCCTTGTCACAAATAGATTGTGCATCCACAACTGATAACTCATTTGACACATCTTTTAATGTGTACTAAATCACCTTTTCCTTCACAGCCTTAAACTTAGGATTGCTCAAAGCGTTTTCCAATGTACTTGCCTTCAACAATCTACTAATACATGATACAACCTCACCCTCACCTAGGTTCTCTTTCTGAGCTACCTTACATGCTTTGATACATCGCTTACATTGGCCACTATTCACAATTAACTCATTGATTGGCTTCTTCTTTTGTTTATGCTCTTGTGTTATCTTGCTGTTGATCTTTCTCAAGTCGTCCAATTGTGCCTTTGCCTTCTCATATGAGATACCAATGTCATGGATAGTATCTTGCATTGAAATAATTTGATTGTTCTGTTGAATTATAGTGTCATTTAGTTGTACCACTTGTCCTATGAGCTGTTGTATATGAAGTTGATGTGCAGCGATCACATCATGTCAAATTTTTATGGTTGCTTGGCAAGTTGTAAATACTTTGAACACTTGATCATTGAGCTACCTAGTATAACCAAGTAACCCATTTTCACCCTCGCACACATACTTCAGCAAATTTGTGATTCCCGAGACAGTTGGAGATCTATTGTTTAAGGGGTCAATTGGGTAGATTCTCCCATCAACCCACAAATCCACATGTTTCAATCCCATTTGCCTGTAACTTTGCAAAACCTGAGGGTTGACACTAGTATGCTAAGTTCTTTTGAATAATGGGGCATATTCAATCTCTACCTCAATATGCATCTCCTTCTTTCATGTATTCATTTTACTATTAATAGAAATAGGGAGCCTACTTGGTTGTCACAAGAGGTAGAGTGGAGATGCACAGAGAGGCACACAAAGGTGCCAAGGAAAAGGAGGGTGTAAGTAATTCACTCTGTTAATGAAGGTTGCATAAACATAGAGAAGAGGTCACAATAGAGCTATGAGAGAGTATAGATATGGGGGGAAATAGCTTAGAGGGTAGGGATGTCCAATACTTTTTGTATTTTAGATATTTCTATTTTGCCTCCAAAAACATCTCCAAAAAACACAAATTTTGACCAGTTGGTTTGTTTTTTGACCAAAATCTAGGATATAAAAAATCCCCAAAATATCTTAAAAGGAACTTTAAAAAATTCATGTTTCTTGTTCTCGATTAAAAAATCAATTACCTCGTATCTACTAATCATTTTGCATTGAAAACGACTCACCCCACTCCCGTAACTAACTCATTTTTTAATATAAAATTTGGTTGAAAATGACTTCTTGAATGATGAGAGAGAAGGAATCTAAGTGTATCTTTGTAGATAATATAAAAAAGGCAAAATGAGATTGCAAAAGTGGAGAGAGAGGAGGATTATTTTACTATTCTTCTCTCCTCTTTTTCTTGTTTTAAGGAGGAGAGAGGGGGGGACTAAAAGGCCCATTTGTGAGTTCATTTTTTTCCTAATGTCTATTATTTCTCACACCCACCTAGAGAATGGTGTCTTAGGAATAATCAAGTTGACACTCTTCTGGAATTTCCATATCTCACATAGCGCAACTGTGTTTGGTCTCCATCTTTGCTTCTTATGTGTTGGAGGACGTGTATTACCAGTTGGAGCAGTAGTGGGAGGTGGAGGAACTAGAGCACCTAGACCACCATTTCTAGACAATGGTGAACCATCATTATTGACCACACTAGGGCCACCATTGTTGGACATAGTAGCACCACCATTATTAGCTATAGTAGGGCCACCGTTGTCGGCCACCAAGGGACCTTTGTCACTCACAGTACGGTCACTAGATTTGGAAGAGCGTTGAGCTCTTGCTCTTGCTCTTGCAGGTGCCTTCTTGATAGGAAGCTTGGAACGTGCCATGGTTATGATAATGAATGATAGAAAGGTGGAAGGTAGAGTGAAGAGTAATGGGAAAAAATGAAAGGAGAGACTTGACTTAAGTACAAAACTTTTAAACTTATTCTGGTGTAAATGTACTTTAAAATTAAAAAACATAATTCAAAATTGACTTTGAAAAACATAGTGACAAGCCTTCAAAATTTTAAACAAAATTTGCAAGACATCTCATGTTAAAGATAAGAGTATTGATGTGTCATATCTTGAGTACGTATGCTCTCTCGTGGACTCTAAATGCATCAAAAGTATTATCTTTGTCACTAAACTGATTGCTTATTACACATTCTCTATTTAATAAATTTATATCAATAAATTAATGACTCACTTTTCTTTAAGTGTTGATGATGATCTAGCATGTCCATGAGACCATTTAGAGACTAGTATTCCTAGTGCATCACTTAATGGGGTGATCAGAGCACTGCGACGGGGATATCTAGTACATGTAGTATAAGTTGTGAAGGGGGAAAGAAGTGTCTGCCAATTTTAAGAGTGTAACAAGAACCAAGGAGTTACACATAAATGAAGATGGATTGAGTTCTAAGAAGATGAAGTGCATTAGCATTGTGTATATGTATTTATGTGTGTATACAGGGACACCTGGGAATGTTTACTTGTGTGTAATGAGCATTGCATTCATTTGGGGTCATCCCCTCCCCTACAAGTCAGGTTTAAGGTCTTTTCTTTCATTAAGAAAGACGAGAGAGGGAATTCTAAGGTCTAAAATGACACAAGCTTTTGTGTGGAATTCAATCTTAAGGTTGAGGCCCAAGGCAATCTAATGAACTCTCCTTATCTATGACTCAAGGTGGTTACATGGACCACAAGTTAAGAGTAAGGTTTAACAAGTTATTTTTTGGAAAATCCATTTTTAAAATATCTCGCAATACAAAAAATGATATCTAAAAACGGCCGTGAGGGTTATCGAAAACAATGAGATCTGC
Source organism: Lygodium microphyllum (assembly GCF_053477565.2). Classification (NCBI taxonomy): domain Eukaryota; kingdom Viridiplantae; phylum Streptophyta; class Polypodiopsida; order Schizaeales; family Lygodiaceae; genus Lygodium; species Lygodium microphyllum. The sequence continues at coordinate 95,659,982 of NC_141145.1, read as the reverse complement.
AACTTTCGTGTTGGACGTTTTTTCATCCAAACAACACACAAAGAGATATCTCGAAATTAGTGCTGCAGAGTGGAACAACCACATTTTGCATGAAGATTAACTCAACTCTTTCTCCAAGAAGAGAAGCTCTTGAAAGCCTATAAAAGAGGAGGCTCTCCTTGGGTGTAAGCGAGAGGTGAAGGAAGCATCACTTTGCATGTATCCAAGAGGAGAAGAGAAGGTGCAAGTGTTGCGGAAGCCCTGCTGAAATCAAGTGCTGTGGAAGCTCATCTGAAATCAAGTGCTGCAGAAGTTTTGCTGAAATCAAGCTCCAAGAGGAGAGCCCTACATATATTTTTAAGGAGAGAATGAGACTCAAGAAGGACCGAAATGTGCCAACTTTCAAGTTGTGCAAGTGTTAGCCGGTTGTATACCATGCAAGGAACCATGATCTTGTTTCCAAGATCTACAAGTAAGAACTGGCTTATGTGTAATGGAGGAGATTTCTCCTTGTCAATAATATAACTCCACAAGGGGGGGGGAACTGGCCCATCTTCCAGTCCCTAGTGTGTTGCCAATTTCTCTACCTCTCTCTCTACATCATTCTTTTATCTCATCTATTCTCCCTCTGTGCCAGCATAATATTCGCCATATATATTTTAAGTATATAAGAAAGTTGATCATGTATCTTGGATTCTATAACAGTGGTATTAGAGCAGGTCTCTTTGCTTTTCTCAAAGTAAAGGAGATCCTTGCAAGAAGAAGGTAAAAATGGCAACTGATGCAGTGCCTACAAGTGAGCAATTACAGGCTCAATCGACAGAGTATCATAGCTTATTGGAAATTCTCGAAGTACGTTAATTTATTGATAGCTTAAGGGCAGGGAAGAAGCTACTTATGAAGGACCGAATCCTCCAAAAGATGGTGATACTAGAAGAAACACCATTGCACCAATTGATGGTGAAGGTGCAAAGCATCCAATTGTTGAAAAGCTTCCTAGAAGGAAGAAGGACTCTCGGGTCAAGAAGAATAAAAAGACCTCACCTCTAGTGAGCCGAATAAGGAGGGAGTCATCTCCCTCAGCAACCAGCTACTCCTCTAATTACTCAAGTTCCTCCTCCTCCTCCTCCTCCTCCTCCTCATCTTCTAGTTTCTACTCTCTTGGTTCTAAGTCTTGTGCAATCTGCAAAAATGGACAAAGAGGGACCATAAGAGGAGCAAGCTTAAGAAGACTAAGACTTTCAAGTTTGGGGATAAGGACATAAAGTTTGACTCTTACTCCGGTAAGAGAGATCCGGCTAAGGCATCAGCCTTTATCAGGCAATTTGAAGTTGCTTTTTTTAATGGTAATTTCTCAGAAAAGTCCAAGATAAGGCATGTAGGCATGCACTTGAAAGACACCACTAGTAATTGGTGGTTGACTCTCATTTTGGAGGGAAGGAAACCTACGACTTGAAAAAAGTTCAAGAATAAGTTTTATTCTTAGTTCTTGCCTCCTGATTTTGAGAATGATGTCAAGAAGGAGTGGGATTGACTAGGCCAGAAAGAGCATGAAAAAGTCACTAGTTATGTGGACAAGTTTTGGTCTACTCTTCTCAAGGTTACTACGGCATCAGATTAGCTTTAAACAATTCTCTCTCGCTAGATAGGTTAAAGAGATGAGCATCCGGTAAATTTTCAGGTATGCCTTGTCCAGCGGCTTTTCCTGTGGGTATGCGGGACATGTGGTTAGCCATGTAATGCTGCTTTCCTTTGCGTACAACCACAGAGAAGTCAAACTCCAGTAGAAGGAGTAACCATCTAGCTATGCGTCCCGTAGCGCAAGGCTTGTTCACAAGATATAGCAAGGCTTGATGATCAACAAAGAAGACAAAGGGAGTGGCCAACAGGTAATGCCTAAATTTCTTTACCGCAAATACCATGGCCAACCCCTCCCTTTCTGTCGTGGAATACTTCATCTCGGTCTCTGTGAGTTGCCTGCTGGAAAAACTCACCGGGTAATCTAAGTTATGTTCACCAGGCTAGCATAGCACGGCTCCAATAGCGAACCTAGAGGCGTCTATGTGTACATGAAACATTATGTTCCAGTCTGGGGCTCGTAAGATTAGTGCAGTAGTAAGAGCCTTTTTCAACTCCTCATATGCGCGCTGGCATTCCTCAGTCCACTCGAACACTATTAACGCTTATACAATGGTCTAGAAATTAGTGCGTAATTTAATACAAAGCGTCGATAATATCTAGTGTGTCCTAAGAAGCACTGAACTCCCTTGTAGTTATTGGGTGGCGGTAAGTCAACAATGACTCTGACTTTAGAAAAGTCAGTGGCAATGCCGTTCCTTGACACTACATGCCCTAAGATGCATCCGTGTTTCACCCAGAACTAGCACTTTAAGGGGTTCAATGAGAGGTGGTACAACCTACACCTTTCAAAGACAGCTCTCAATTTCTCTAAGTGTTCGACCCAACTAGAGTGTACACATAAGTTGTCTACAAACACTTCCAATTCTCACCTAAGCATGTCCTTAAAGATAGTGCACATTAGGCGTTGAAAAGTCGCAGGTGCGTTCATTAGCCCAAAAGGCATGACAATGTAGGCAAATACACCCCATTCTGTGGCAAAGGCAGTCTTGTGCCTATCGTCGGGGTGCACTTGCACTTGATTATAGCCCGAGAAACCATCCAGAAAACTGTAGGCTTCTTTACCTGCTACTCTCTCAAGCATGTGCTTAGTATAAGGTAAAGGATAGTTATCCCTCTTTGTAGCAGCATTCACTTTCTTGTAGTTCACGCACACTCGGATTTTTACATTTTTCTTCATGACAATCACGATAGGTGATACCTAGTCCGTGTGCTCGATCTCATATATGAATCCTACCCTCACGAGTTTATCAATCTCCTCTTTTACTACATGGGCATGTTTGGGATTCATGGGGTAAGGTCGTTGTTTCATTTTGGCACTGCATCCAAGACCATTGGGATATTATGAGTCACAACCCTAGGGTCGACTCCCTTAAGTTCATCCAATGTCCAGGCAAATACGTCAATGTACTCTTGCAAGAGTGCAACAAGTTTGGTCTCCTCATCCTCCGTCAAGTCATTGCAATGAATACATGTCTTGGCTTTTCACCTCTCCAGCCAAGTTAACTTCCTTGACTTTGGCGGGTCCCTCGATCGGTTCACTAGTTTGGCCTTGTCTTTTCACACCTAGCAGAATCACCACTCTGTCACCCTTTTTAAATTTCATAAATCGTTTGGGTAGATCCTGCGGTTTCTTTTGCCTTTCTGCTTCTGAGTCCTTTGCTTGCTTCTTGGCCTCCTCCTTTAGCCTCCTGCGCCTTAGGTGGATTGGAAAGTCTCCCTTGGTGCGTTTGACTTTAGAAGGTTGTGGTATCTCGGGATCACTCTCAGTGCTGACTTCCGACTCTGAGTTAAACTCGCATCCCTCACTTGAGGAAGGTGTTTTCCCAGGGGGTCGTAGTTTAGTAGGTGCATTTGTCTTGAGCACTGGGATTACCCATGGTCGTGCCACTCCGGCTTGCTCGTAATCCACGGCTCCTATGTGTTCTAGCCAGGATCTATCACACTCCATTCGCATGACTCCTTTTTTGTTCTGACTAGTCCTTCCTCTCCTAGGTCTCGAGTCTGCCCTGATTTGTTCTATCGCTTTTCCTTCCGTGCCGTACTCTATTGTATCTATCTCTTCTTCACTCTCCTCTCCCATAGAACAATAGTCCTCATACTCCTCGTCATCAGAGTCCTATCCTTCTGACTGCTCATCATCACCTAAGCTTTCCTCTTTGGTCTCCTTGTCATCAGTAACTAAAGCCCAATTATATAACAAATTTAGGTCGTGGACCTTGGTCCATTTCCATTCTGGCTTAGCTAATAGATCACGTAGAGGTTTTACGTTAGCAGCCAAGTTGCCTTCCAGTTTATTGGTCAGATACTCTACGATTTCTTGAAGCTCTAGTTTGTTGTTGAGGATATGGAACGAGGCTAGTTTGCTTGGGTTGAGTGAGCTTCCTGCCATCATGCAAAGTGGCACAATTGGCTCCTCGATTGGCATGGTTGCGGCTTTAGCAGCCTACCGATATAGTTCTTCCTCATCTGAGAATGGTAGGTCAATGGTTGCCAAAACGTGCATCCAATCCCTGTCATCCTCAGGGCAAGGAATATATTTAGTGAGTGATCCATAGGGTTTGGTCATTTGAGTATTGCCTTTTAGCATATCTAAGATGGCATCTAGGTCAACAGGGGTCGTCTTCCAAGTGTCCATCTCTACCCTTACTACACTAGTTCTATTCCCTAGGAAAATCAAACCATTGCCCCAGTCCTCAATGACACGCACATTCCTCATCCAAGGTCGGCCTAATAGTATGTCGTAATCCACTCCCTTCATGACATGAAGTTTACGGAAAACTGCACACCGGCAATCTTTACTGGCCAATCCTTTAAGACCCCGAATGGTCTTACCTTCATTCCATTTGCTAATGTGATGTTAAACCTGGCAGTCTCTACAGGAGGGTTTCCCCATGCCTCTAAGACTGCATGGCTTAGTATACTAACACCTGTGCTTGTGTCTACAATTCCTTTTCGCGTCATATCTCCTAAGGCTAGGATGGGTAAAACTGCATGCATTTCAGTGCCTTCCCAAAAAGCATTGATGTGCAAAGACTTAGGAGTTGAGTGTAGAGTTAGACTTGGGATCTATGTAACCGCATCATGATCTTGCGGATCAACACCCGCAAGTCATGTGTGTCCCTCCATCATGCCTTTTAACTCCTGCCATAAGGAATGATTCTGCCTAAGCATGTCTTCCAAGCTTAGAGTTACTGGAGTAGACAACAAGGTTGTGAGGAGGCTACTGGGCTCCTGTCTTCCCCTGAGGCTAGCATTTCTAGGCCATGAGTTCTGTCTGCCGTGGCAAGTTTCCCCTTGGCCTTGCTGCTGAGCTGCCCCCAGTGGTGCAAGTATGCTCGTAGCTTGTGGTTTTGAAGGTGAGACTGGTGTGCTCACGCTGGAGAAATTGTCAATAGGATCTTCTAATATGGGTTCAGCATCCTTGAGGTGCTTTTGGGCATCCTTGACCCACTCCTTGACCTTAGCTATAGCCTCGAGCTGCCGTTTGGGATGGGGATATTCCCCTACCTTGGCACTCCCTAGCTCGGCTGTCTTAGGAGCTGAGGTCTCCGCCTCTGCGTCTGTGACCCTCTTTCCCGTTACTAACGTAGTCACTTCCTTGGTTTTAAGAGTTATCTTTGCATCAGTTCTCTTTTTCCGTCTCCTTCGGCTTCTCTTTCCTATTGAGGTTGCGTCAAGGTTACTTGGCCCTGGCAAATAGATGCTTGCCTGTTTTGTTTGAGCTCGTGTCATAACATGTAGTGGGATGGGTGTATCCTCACTGTCAAAGGTTTCCACTCCAAAAAGCCCCAAAGGCACCAATGGCATGTTGGCAGAGTTGGTTGATGGCTTTCGCCTAGGACAATTAGGAAACAAATGTGTGATTCCACACTCTGTGCATCGGAGATCGGCTTTGTCCTTGTTAGCTTGTTTTCGTTCTGGGCAGCGTGATGAAATGTAGCCTGGGTGGCCGCAAGTCCAACATGTGACTGGATCTTGGCTTGGCCCTCCAAATCCTCTGCCTCTTCCTCTTCCTAAAGCCATCACCAGCACCGACCGATAGTCCATCAGGACTGGGTTGCCCTCCTCGTCATAGGATATGTACGGGTTGACATATGTTTCTTCCTCATTAGGCTCCTCCACAAAGTGAACAGGAGCATCGCTAGATGGGTGGGTTACAAAATGCCCTGGTGGTCTGGGTATACCAGTTGGGGGTTCATCTCCAGCCTAGGTACGGTAGGTCTTGAGTCAGTCGGTGCTGGGAGAGCTAACTGGGTTCCCTTCCCAAATAAATTGGGTGGCCTATTACCTAAGTATGGAGGGTTGTACTATTGCGCGTATGGGAATCTCCTCGGCATTCTGCAATGCACTGCATCGTGCCCGAATCTACCGCAATTTGAGCACGGCCAAGATCTAGGATCTTGGCACTCAACTGGGAGGTGATTGCCGCCACAGTATATACATTGTACATGCGATCTCTCAGGCTTCCTTACCAGCTCTTGCGACCGTGCAATCTCCATTCTCATTTCTACCATCCCCTAGTCGTGGTCTACACTTTTTCCCTTATCCTGCACACTAGCAGTTTCTTTTTTCCCTGAAGTAGTTGATCTCTCAGGGTCCCTTTGGCTTTCACTCTCTCGGTTGGTAGTCCTCATGCTGCGTTCCCTGAGTTAATCATCTACGCGTATTGCCTCCTCAAAAACTCTAGCTAACATGTCTCATTGCAAGGTGGAGTTACTGACCAAAGCCTTGTAGAGCTCCTTACTCCGAATCCCATTCATGAACACTGTAGACACTGCCCTCTTGGTAGGTCACTCATTGGCAGGGATTCTCTTGTAGAGGCTACGCACCTGAGTGACGTAATCCCTAATGTCTTCCTTCTCCCTTTGACTGATATTCATCAACCTAACGATGAGGTTATCCGAATACCCTGCCTCCAAAAACCTCTTGATGAAAAGGCCCTTAAGGCGAACAAAGTTCGTACTTTCTGTGTCATCTAGACTAGAATACCAGGTCCTCCCCTTATTGCCTAAGCACAGGCCAAAAGCTTGAGCTCGCTGCGTAGGGTCAGTAAGACCGTTTGCCTCACATACTTGCTCGAACTGCTCCATGAAGTTGTACGGGTCACTGCTAGGTTCGTATCTAGCTAGTTGTTTTGCTACGATGGGGATTCTAGCCTGCCCTTTAGCCCCTTGTGTGACTCCCAATCCCGATAGTAGTGCGGTGGCGAGGGCAATAGCGCTCTGTTCAACGGACGTATTGTCCGAGAGTCGCTTTTCTACCGGTTCGCTCAAGGTCATGTCAGCTTCTGCTGCCCGTTCCCTCTCTACATTTGGTCCAGATTTGGCCGCTCCAGCTAGGTCTAGCACTCATCTAGCCTCGTACATATCTACGTCTTGCTGTAGCCTTCTAGCCCTTTGCTCATGGTTGTAAGCAATTATGCCTTCTAGCGCTCTCTTGATTGCTCTTCTCTCTTCTTCCAGGTTTGCTACCACTTCCTCTACAGGTCTGCCCTGGATCACGGTCCTAGTGAGTAGATCGTAGTTGTGGACCAGTTCCTAGACTGAGGTTGGAAATTCTCCTAAGTCTAATTGGTTGATCTCGACATTGTTTCTGCTTCTAGCTCCACGAGGTTATCAATAAATCCAAGCAGCTCTGGTAGCATCCAATCCTCTATATTGTTGCTTTCCGTGTCTTCGTGTCTTCTCCAGGTCCTGCTAGTAGGGCACTCAGGTAGCTGTCTAAGTCTTGGGGTCTTCTCCTACTAGTGGGTTCCTTAATGTTATTAGATATCCTGATGTGTTACTTGTTATTTGAAAGTAGCTGCAATCCTTATTCACATGTTATGCTTAGTGCTTTCGTGGTGCTTGGTGCGAAAACAGGCTTTTCTCTTTTCTTGCAGTGCAAACTTAGTGGAACACAAGAGTGAAGTGCTGATGCAGAAAGCATTTAATGCGAACTCCACTCTATTTCTCTCCACATTCTTAGCCTGATTTGAGTTCTAAGCTCGGTTCCCTGCTATTCTATGGTCTTTCTGAAGGTTTGTGCTGCGTTTTCTATTCTGCTCTAAGTTCGATTGGTCTCTGAGGTTCTAATGGTCAAACTGATTCTTGGGGGTGTTCAGGGTTGTGTCCTGGGGGTCAGGTCTGTGGCAGGGTCAACTAAAGATCCTTGTTTTTCCTTTTGGCAGGATGGTCCGATTCCCAAAATCGGACTGTCCCATTCTAGGAATCGGACAGGGCTGGTCCGACTCTAGTAGTTGGACGGTCCGATTCTTACAGTCAGACAGAGTGGTCCGAGTCTAGCAGTCGGACAGGGCTAGTTCGACTCTAGTAGTCGGACGGTCCGATTCTTGCAGTCGGATAGAGTGGTCCAAATCCAACAGTCGGATAGGGCTGGTCCGACTCTAGTAGTCAGATGGTCCGATTCTTGGAATCGAACGGTCCGACTCCAGGACTCAGGTGGTCCGATTCTGGGAATCGGACCACTGAGACCTGGTCCGACTGCGTCTGGCGGCAGGCGCGATTTCGACGCGTTTCGATCTCACTTGATGCTTGCTACACACAATCACAAGAGACTTTCCAGATATGATTAGGGCACTACTAAGAAGCACTAGACTCACCTGGAGTAGCACAAATCGATGGCACACAGAATCGTTGAATCTGGTCCCCTGTTTCCCTGTTTCCAGCAACAGCCAAAATCTTCTATTTTCTCTTTTCTTAACCTAATCTAACCTTAATCTAGTGCAACCAAAATGCAAAACAGAGCTGTAGAATGGTAGTCCTACACTAATGCTTCCAACAAACCAAAACACTTACTTGTTTCATGGATTAAAACCTCCTAAATCTCCTAGCTATCTCGAGAACTCGTTCGGGCTGCAAACCCTACTTCTATGCTCGATTTGATGCGCGCAGCGCTCAAGGCTCGATTCTGTCTGTCCCGGCAACGGAACCAAAATGAAGGGGAGCTACAAGCTCTACCCCGAGACCTACGGACCACTTATTTCTCAAGTGTTTCGAATCGAGCGGCCATGGCTACCTCTCACATAGCCGACGCGCAATGCCTACCTTACAGGTGTAGTGAGCTTACCTTGATGCTCGATCGAGTATCCTCCTCTTTCTTGCACACCAGTAGCTCCACGATCCTTGAGGAAATCTCAAGCAACCTCAATCCCTCTCCCATGAGCTTCATCCTCCATAGCCACACGCGAGACAAGAGAAGAGAAGAGAGGAGGGGAAGATGAAGAGAGAAGATGGGGAGCTTCTTCTCCAAGATCCCTCATTCTCACACAATCACTTCTTCACTCCCTCACACTCTCTCAATCCCTCTCTCAAGCACAAGCAAGAAGGAAAGAAATAAGAGAAGAAGAAGAAGAAGCTTTGGCCACACACAAGAATGATCTTCTCATTCACTTTTTGAACTTTATATACATGCCCTACTTTTCATGGGCGGTCATCCCCTTTTTTACATGGCCGGCCATTAGCCTAGGCCCATTTCTCATTTCCCACTGTTCTAATCTATCCTATTCCCAACTAATGCATACAATTTGCACAGGAGTGAGCATGGTGCTCTTTTACAAGGATTCGGGAGCGCTTTCACACTTAATGGTGCACTTTTTACCCTTTTACTTTCCTTAGGCGACTCTAAGACTTCCTAAGGGTCGTGCCCATGCTTTTAATTTTTTTAGGGTCTGGTTACCGGTTAAGGCGCCTTTTTCTTCCTTTTGTCCTGCTCCTTTTGCTAAATTTCCTTTTTCCCATTTCCTGCTCCTCTGTGTTGCGGTAAACACCTTAGCATGTTTGGCATCACTTCAACATTATTGAGCACGAGGATAAGAATTCCCATGACTGTATCAACAAGGTAGGCTCTCATACATACATAATCACTGCCATTATTGCATATATGATTGCACAGGTATATCCAATGATACATACATCCATCTTCAACCCAAGTAAGGCAATGCATTTCCATACATCACTGCATACATGGCTGCATGCATATCTAAGCATACATTTGCTGAGGTACATCCGTACATCCCATGCACACAAGAGTGTGTCATGTCATAGTCATCAAAATTCCATCATGCCAAGTCAATTTCTCAATTTCCCCAAGAAGTACCTGCACCTGCAAACGAGTTATGGGCTTCGAATCATTGGGAGGTAGGCAAAGTTCCCCCCGGGCCGGGTTGTGTACCCCTTCAGGGTCTTTGATGGCAAGGGGGGGTCACCCCTCTTTTGTCTTGCCACCTCACCTATGGCATCGGGCTTCTTCTCACCCGAAATATACATGGCAGACATTTATTAATTAAACACCCAGCATGAGATGCATTTTAGGAATGGAAATTTTGGGCTTTTCATGAAGTGCATGGAATTGGAATGGGGAACAGGGATAGAGAGCTTATCGGCAGTGACTCATTGCCTACTGACCCTTATACGATGGATTTCTTAATCAATTCTTGGCTCAGCCAATTCATAAGAAGCCAAACGGGTTATAAGTAAGCAAAATATAATCTCAATGAAGCTTCAGCATGAGTAAAATCCATTCCAATGCCATAAGATCAAATGAGAATGACTGAGATTAATATTCAACATGCATACAATGTCTGGGGCTCCTATTACCTACTTGGACTCATGCATTCTCTCAAACAAATGGATAGGATTCAACAAGAGGCTTAATGGGAGAGAATGAGAGCCAAGAATCAGTTACCTTGAGTTGTTTGATGAAGAAGGCAGCCACTAATGCCACTTCAGTCCTTCATGAGAGCTCCAATTTGATCCCGCATGCTCCATAGCTCCAAAAATGGTTGTGCTCCGTCAAGAAAGGATGAAGTCAAGCTTGGGGAAGAAGGATTCTTCCATGGGGAAAGGGCATTGCTTGCATAGACTGATCAAGGGGATGATTCCTTCCAAATGGGCACTCCATAATGCCTTCTTGCTTCTAAGAAGCCTTCAAATCTTGAGAATGAGCTCCAATGTGGCTGTAGCTTGGGGATAGGATGGCTCAAGACCTTCCCATGAAGAGCTATTGCTGAAATTGAAGCTCTACTTCCATAGCCATGGCTGCCCACAAGTGCATGTCTTCAAATCTTGCTTCTAATCTTCTTCTCATGCTTCTTGATGGTGGCTGAAGTCTTGAGCTAGGCTTGAAGAGGACTCCCGGGACCAAGAAAAGACCAAAATCTTCAAGATTTTTGAGCTTGATTCCAAGTTTTCATGGCTGCCATGGATTGCACATGATCAAGGTTTCTTGAAGTGGAAGAGGAGTCCAAGAAGCTGAGAAGGAAGGTTTCAATCTTGCCTAGGGGACCTGCAATGAGCTAGGAGTGAGAGCCAGGAAGGAGAGGAGGGCTGGGGTGCTATCAAACATGCCAGGAAGCAGCTTGTATTTTGCACCGCATTTTACGGGGCTGCTCTTGGAGGGTTGGAGATGGTCACCACAACTCAACCCTGCTTGGTTTGTGGCTCTTGAGCTTCAAAATTGAAAGGGGAAGGGCTGATGCTTCATGGAAGAGGGGGGAAGCAGGATTTGGGTCTGATTTCCTCCATGGGAGCTTACAGGAAGCTTGAGAAATGAGGAGAGAGAAGACCCTCCCTGAAAAGTAACCCCAGCTAGACTTTCCTCTAACTCCTGTGACCACGGTTACTAAGAGTTTACCTTCAAAATGGGCCAAAAATGACCCACGAGCTGCCAAAGTTAGTCTTCCTTCCTCCAAACTTGGTCCAAGCCGCCATTAATGCTCCTGCCTGCAGTCCTTGTGGTCCAAAAATCTTTGGGAACTCCTCTACTGCTCCCTGTACCTGTGTACCTGTGACTCAAAATTCCATGTGACTAGAAAGTTGTAACAGGATAAAATGAGGGACTAATTGGGACTAAGAACCTAGGCTTTGATGCCACTTGTCAAAGAGAGGAATTGGGAGAGAGAAAGAGGGGAGAGAAGACTGCAAAGAAGAAGAAGAAGAAGAGCAAAAGAGAGAGAAAGACAGTTACGAGGAGAGAGAAAGACTAGAAGAGAGGGAAGGAAGGCATGGAAGCTTGGGGGAGCAAGGTGAAGGAGAAAGAAGACTTGTATATTTATCTGATAATGAAAAATTAAGTCTCTCTCACCTTATATACCAGTCAATGTAGCTAGTATTTCCCCGTTATTAAATCCCCCTCTCTTACATATTCTTCATTTGATTAATCTTGCAGTCCAAATTTTCATTGTAGTCAAATACCTTCTACTGGACTTTGCTTCATCATGATGATTTCCTATCTCCCAAGTAGTTGAATATAGATTCAAAATTTGCACTTTTCTTTGGCTTGACTAAAGTAGTCAAAGAACTCTTGAATCTTTGCATGTATATAGACTACTTCACTAAACTACATTTGTCATTGAGTTTTCCATCACACCATTTAACATGAGCACCTGCGTTACTCCACGTTGAACTATAAAACTATCCTTTCTCCTTCCCAACATGATGTTGCAATCATAGTTTACTATGTTAATGCAAAGCATACTCATAGATATAGCTGCTACATATGGCACTGACGAGAAACAATCACAAAAGCAAGAAAGCCCCCCAAAGCCTAAGCTCCTTCCTCCTCTATTTAGTAAATTGTCCTCTCCCCTCCTTGACCATGTTGAATCCTCCTTAAAAAGATAGCAATGGTTTCCTCTCATGCAGGCATAAAGCAGGCCTCAAAAGGCTAGCGTAAAGCTAAGCCTTTAGTTAGCTTTTTTGATCCCTCTCAACCCTAAGTATTACACAGATAGTCCACACCTTGTGATCACCATTACTTTTATCTCCACAAATAAGAACTCCACTCCTCACATTCTAAGACCCTAAGCAATCTTTGAGAATGTTGCATCCAAGCATATGTATATAATGCCAAGCAAGGTTGATTCCAAGTATATTTGGAGGCAAGCACTTAATAGTGCATTAGTGATCGTAGTGAATTATTTGTCTAAGGCTTTGTAACGAGTTCACACTTCAAGCTTGATCATATGTATCTTCATCCACAAACTTAAACTACCTCAAAATGTGCCATGGTAGGAGCATTTCAACACAACAAAAATCATCGTGGCGCCCACCCCCTATGAGCTTGCACATCCCCCAAATGTGCCACTCTAGGTAACCACCTAGGTCAAACACCCATGTAATCAACTCTTCTCAGAGCATGCTCAAAAGCAACCATCCACCTGGATCATAGATAAAAAAATAGACATATTCACAACTATGTCACCACACCAAGCACCCCATCTTGGACCATAAGGCCTCAGGTGGGTAACACACACTTGAGGCTTTGTAACCTCGTACTCTACACATCCAACACATTGAGAGCATCACTAAAAGCATCTAGGTATTTGAAATCCTAAAGCACCTCTAGATTTCCTATCAAGGCATAAGAAGAGACCATACACACATTTGTCAAAGCATGCAAGCCATTTTCAAATGTATAGTATCAAATCCACCATCCTTTGAATGCATGTCCTTCAACTTGTGGACATCCTCATAGGCTACAAGTGTGTCATGGATATCATGTGCATGCATCCATTCTTCAATCTCTTTCTAATTCACTACATCAAGTAATACATGAGCATCATGCAGTTCCTCAAAAGCACTCACAAAGCTTACATCTGCAATGTTTGTCTCATCAACTTTAAACACAACATTAATGAGTTTGGGAATCTCCCAATTCCCATTTTTTGAATACTAAAAAAGTGGCACCCAGATAACATGCCCATAAGTTTCTCAAAACCATATGATATGACCTATCATTGGAAAGCACTTGAAAAATGGAATCTATTGAACTATAGAGCGCTTGATTTGGAGTTATAGTGTTCAAGTTATGACAAATCCAAAGATTTGACCACGTGTCCCAAACTTATGGGAAATTCCCATATTCCCCAATATGGTGTTTTTAGGCTCTTACAGGGCATCCTTTTGCATGGATATTCAAAGTCTTAGTAGTCTTGGCATAGGCATCCTCTATATGGCTACTCAAATCCTTAGTAGTCTCAGCATGGGCATCCTCTATAGTCTCGCCATTATTGTGTGCCTCCTCTATCCCTCTAGCATCCTCTTTCTATATCCTTTTCTCATCATCTTCCTCAATTCTTCTTGCTTTATTAGTTGTTGCTTAAACAATGCAACCAGCCTCTTACATGAATTGAAAAGCTTCTTTGCAGAATTCACCAAAGCTCAATCATCTACAAATTCTAATCTCATCCTAATCCAATATGTGTTGCACATTCTATAAAGATAGTATAATTTCATCCATAGAACCTGCCATATCTAAACCTTCACCTTGGCTATTGACATTGAGCTCACCACAAATTTCACAAGAATTTGCATGTGATGGTTGGAAAGATGTGGGGTCTCGTGAAGAAGGTATTGTAGGACATGAGTAGGTATCTGTGTAATTTAAGGAAGGAAAGCTAGAGAAACTCTGAATTATAAACCCTATCAAACCTTGCAAATAAATAACTCAAAACTCATATGAAAGACTCTAGGAAATTAGCCTTTAAGACATTTCATCTCCTAGCAATTAGCCTTCACGAGAACTTTAACTTTGGTCATGCACATATCAACTCAACTAACGTAGATCAAATCCTCACTTCGGAATACAATCTAGTGTAAACCCTGGTTTCCGCCACATAGAACTTGAGACAAAGCTCAAGAACTTGATTGGCACAACTTCTTTGAATGTGACTATCACAAGTTGGATACACAAGGTTCCCAATCATCTACATTGGCATGCAAGGTAAAAAGAAAGAGATGCGACATAGGAAAATATGATTTTAAGTTCTAGGAACTCTCTTTTAGAACACACAAAGAGTTTCAACTTGTATATAGAGTATTTAAACCATAGATCTTTGGTTTCCTCTAGTGTTTGAATGTCCAAGCTCCTTGAAACTAATTTTCCTCTATTTTCAATGAACATCTAAGATCATGAAGCAACTCTAAATCCAACACATAGAGTTTGAAACAAATCACAAGCTCCTCAAGTCCCTCTTTGATTCACACTACTAAGGTGACCATGGGTTGGTGAACAATATGCAAGCTTAAGTTGAGGATGACACAAAAGAATAATAGTTTATCAGCACAAGAGATAGAGGCACATGATCTCATACACTTAACACATAGGTTGACTTTTCTTACTCATGACCAATTCCTAGACTCCATAGGAAAAAGGAATAGGAAGCAATAGGACTCGTGAGGGATTCTCATAATTAAAGAATGTGGACATGGTATAGATTAAGAGAAGTTGGAGGCTACTTCTTTCTCTCATTAATCTTGTGGTCAAGATTTTCCTTGTAGTCAAAGCCTTCTACTAGAGTTTGCTTGCTCACAATGATTCCCTACCCCTCTAGTAGTTGAATATAGATTCACATTTTGTGCTTTTCTCTAGTTTGACAATAGTAGTCATAGAACTTTTGAATCTTGGCAAATATATGTATTGCTTCACTAAACTACCTTTGTCATTGAGTCCGTGATCACAACATGCAACACCTAACTCCACTTTGTGTTGTAAAACTTGCTTCTTTCTCCTTCCTTGGTATAGTTTATTGTGCGAATGTAGAGCATGCTCATGCATACACTTGCTACATATGGAAATGATTAGAAACAATCACAAAAGCAAGAAAGCCCTCAAAAGTCTAATCTCTCTCCTCCTCTTTTCAGCACGTACTCCTCTCCCCTCCTTAACCATGCCAAATCCTCCTCAAAAAGATGGTGCTAGTTTTCCCTCATGTGTAAGCTTAAAGTAGGCCTCAAAGGCTAGTCTAAAGCTAACTTTCCTTTAGTTAGCTTTTTCGATGTGTCTCTATCCCTCTCAGCCCACTCTCAACCCAATGGATTACATAGATAATCCACACCATGTGATCACCATTACTTTTATTCCCACAAATAAGAACTTCACTCCTCACACTTCAAAACCCTTTGCAAGCTTTCAGAGGGCTGCATCCAAGTGTATGCATATATCGTGAAGGAAAAACCTTAATAGTGCATTAGAAATCATAGTGCATTATATGTCTAGGGATTTGTAATGATCTCAAACTTCAAACTTGATCATCTTGCCTCTTCATGATTAGAAATATGTAGGGTCTCATGAAGAAGGTACAGTAAGGCAAGAGTTGGTACCTATGTGATTCAAGAAAGTAAAGCAAGAGAATTTCTAGATTACATACCCTGTCAAACCCTCCAAACAAGTAACTCAAAAATCATATGAAATGCTCTAGGCAATTAGAATTTAACTCAATTCATTTGTCTCAATTAGCCCTCAAGAGAACTTTGAGTCTAGTCATGCACATATCAACTCAACTAGCATAGATCAAATCTTGACATGGCAATACAATCTAGTGTAAACCCTAGTGTCCACCACATAGAACTTGAGATAAAGCTCAATAACCTAATACACAACTTCTCTAAATGTGACTATCACAAGCTGGATGATACACAAGGTTCCCAATCATTTACATTGGCATACAAGGTAAGAAGAAAGAGATATGACATAGGAAAATATGATTTTAAGATAGGCCAGTAATCTTTTCAAAAAACAATAATTACCCACTCCCCTCCTTCTCTCTTAATGCCTTGAAGTCCCTTTTTCTCAATCTTTTACCTTATTTTACTTGTTTGTTCTTCTATTTTTCCTGAGTTGCATCCAAATTACAAACAAACACTTAAGCTAATCCAACTACTTGTCTAAACCTTAAAAATGAAAAAACTTACTTGCAAAAGAGATCGAATGCCATCTAAATTGCTTAGTACCTATCTCAAGCTCCAATCTTCATTAAGAGCACATAAGCACTCAAAGCTTGAATCTGTTGGTCTTGAAAATGGAACCAAAATGTGGGAGCTCTCGCTTAATTGCAAAGACCCAAGGACTAATTATTGTTTCAAGCATTTCAAGCTAAGTATAATGGCTACCTCTCACATAGCCATGCGCACTCTCACACTCACAAGTGTAGTAACCTTACCTTCATGCTTGATAGAGTTGCCTCCTAAAAGGCTTAATTAAGGAAGTTGATTTTAAACGTCACACATAAATGTGGTAGGACCTAGTTAAATAACTAAAGCACGCCTATTGAGGAAAGTGGGTCAGCGAAATCCCCGACGGGTCCATTTTACGGTAGGGTAGTCTTAGAGAACTGGAAGGCTTCTCACAAGATTTTACTGATGATCGACCCTTAGGAATTATTAGGTTAGAACCACGATTCATGCTGTTTTAGGGGACCGGAATGGGACTATGCCCTACGGGTAGAGAGGTTGAGCGGCGCATCCCTCTCCTTTCCCATTCTCTTTGAACCAAGTGCGGCGTGGATTTGCTTCGACTTGGGTATCCCTACGTAAAGTAGGATGTCCAAGATCTAACGCTAGAATACTGTCAGGAGACCTTGACCACTAGGAACCCAAATTTCAGGTCGATCCCAGTGGGTTCAGCTGTGAAAATTCTATTGCGAGGCGGACTCGAGAAACCCTAGGTGACAAACCTCGTAACATTCCATGGAAGTGTCAGACAGCGTCGCTTAGATTCATGGACCGCTAAAAACATACCTGGACAATGGATAGACGAGCATGTTACATAAGGAAAGATTTACCTACAAGCTAGTGGGAGCTTCTCACACGCAGCCAACGACGCTTTATATAATTAGAAGATTTACCTACAAGCTAGTGGGAGCTTCTCACACGCAGCCAACTAAAGAACTTTATCATATTCTATCAATCCAATTAGAAGTCATACCTCTACTCTTGTCCCTATTCTATCTACTAGTGAGAGAGAAGTGTTGCTCTCCACCAAGCAAGAAGAAAAATCTGTGAGGCTTATATAATTGAATCCTGCAATAACCATCATCATCATCATTGAGAATCTTACACCCTTGCCAACCAATATTATTGTCATATTCTTCTTCTTCTATGAATCATATTTTCATCATGGCCTCGAAGAAAAAGAATTCAAAAGGAGAAATCACGAATGACCCTACTAACATGGAAGCAACAATTGTGGAGGTGTGAGCATTGGAGTCACTAACGAAGTCAGGGGTGCGGATAACAACCCTTTACCAATTGTGATAGCATAGGTTTTTTAATAAAAAAATTATATCTAAATTCAATAGAAATAAGATAAGTCTCTTAAGAAATACTCGAATATTAGAGTATTCACTTGGTAAATTATTAGAACATCTTATAGGCTAGAAACTGTTAGCAAAACTATGAAATTCTAGAACTCAAGAGAAATCACAATGAATTTTTTAAGATGGATTTATTAAGAATGAACCCCAACAAAATTAGTCAAGGATATAGTTTAATCTAGAAGCTTTGATAGAATATTTTAAGACTGGAAATATCTCTAAGTTAAAGAAACTAACTTAAGCTTAGAAACTTGGTTACAAGAATAAACCTTAAACTGAGAAGTTAGAGACCTCAAAATCTAGATACCCTTAGTTAAATTCCAAGGGGAAGAGTTCATTATGTGAAATTGAAGTATCGATTTCTACTAGATTAATCATCATCTAAAAGTTGCATGATTGATTGAAGTCATAACTACTTCAAGACATCAATCTTGTTTGTGACTTTCTAGATTAGATCCTGATTGAATTGAGTATTGGAACATATAAAAATTCAAGAGCCCTATACCTCCCCCAAGGATAGGTGTTCAATCCCCATACCAAGAAGGTATTTTTTAAAAAACCGTCGTGAAAGCATGGATGACTCCGATGGTGAGAGGTCTCCCATCAGGGATCGCATTAAGTAGGAGGTGGTTAGGGTGCTAGGGGGGCTCTGGCTGATAAATCCTTTACGCACCTAGGAACTACTTGGTCCCTTGTATGACCCAAGTTCTACTTGGGACATCTAAAAATGCTAGCTATAAGTGGATTTGATCTTGGTGATGTGCAAACATGCCAGATGAGTCAGCACTTGAAATTGTAATTTTTCTCCTGTATGGGCGGGAGAACACACATTATGAAACATAATCAATGAATTTGCTTTATTTTGATTGTATGTTCATGAGTAAATTATGCAGCATAAGAACTTTCATAGAGGGAAGCGGATGGATGGATTCCTGACGATAAATCAAGTCCTATGGCAAGGTGGTCTTGATTAGCTGAGAGGTTTTCCCAAAAAAAACACTAGAAAGAAACTTTAGGAAGAGCCGATTCACGGACTTGCCTAGGGTTTTGGTCTCAAAACCCGAATTGTAAATTATCTTAGGGGAAAGGTACGACGGCTGTGCTAGAGCACTATGAGAGATTTCATAAATCCTTAGTCTACTACTGGAAAAAAGTGTTATACTCCATGAACCAAGGGTAATGGTAGTCGCTCCTTCAGGACAAGAAGCCTCTCGAAGGACACCTTCGGATGTGAGCTAGTTGTTGATAGGTGACTGTTAGGTGAATTAGGAACCTTCAGGTTGGTCCTCCGTAGGTAATATCAGGACACTTCCCCTACGGAGCTAGACCTAGGGTTATAGAGCCAAACAAAATCAGATCATTCTAGTTAGAGTACGGATGGCGATGTTTGGAAGGTAAATTTTGGGCGACTACTAAAACGTTACTTGTCACTTAATAAAAGTGGGTACATTACACATTCCCTATGCATGTTGATGTCCTTAGTGATCATGAGAGAGACCAAATCATCAAATCTGAAAATGGCTTTCGTACATATGCAAAAGCAACAAACCATTTCCAAGCCTTTTCATTACTAAGATTATCCAAAGTAGATGATACCAAATCATCATTATCAAGCTTTGCATCAATTGTTGCTAAAGCATTCACAATTCTTATCACCCTTCAAAACATACTCATTAATAAACATATTCTCTTTCTTTAAAGTATTTGACTCTTGGTTAAGCTAAATCTTCTATGCCTTTGTATTCATAGAAAATATATTTTCAAATGTTGTCGATGCTACATGTGAACTTTCTACATTTTTAATATTCCCTAACATAGTGTTACTAATGATTGTGGATAGCTAATACATTACCTTTTTGTCTTTTGTATTCCACTCTTTCTATGCCTTTAATTCATCTTCAATTGCAGAGTCACTCGGCTCTGGCTCCTTTTCTTTACCTGAAACTAACTCCAAGAGGTATTTTCAAATATAGAAGTTCATCACATAAAACTTCCATGATGGATAACTATTCTTGTCTAGCATCTCAATGATGAGGCTTCCATTGTTCTCTACCATTATCAAAAAATTGATACAAAATAGTAAGCAAGTCTTTTGTAACGTTTCACAACAAGTGCACAAAAATATACCAAGCAGTCTTTTTCACAAACGGCTTAACATACCATGTAATCTGCAACTTGTTTACAAATTGAACTTATATCTCCTTTCTAGCAATCACCTCAAAACTTATAGATTCAAAATATGTAACATGTGCACCTACTTTTAGTCAATACAATTGAAATCCTAGTATACTCTAAAAATAGGTAACCCTATAACTAACCCTTTGGATTGCATCAATTTCAACCTTTGTACATTTTTATGTTCAATATATTTGTGTCATATTTCAATGTCCACAAACATCTTTTTGCCTTGGGCATACATAACATTATTCATAGGATAAATTCCACCATTCCTTTTGTAACCAACTTGCACTTATCATTAAAATCTTCCATAAAAAATCTATTGCATTAAATCAAACCTATTGCCCTTGCTCAACCATTTGGCCAACAAACACTAAATTCTTTGTGCTGGATAGCACATGCAATACATCTAGTAGACCCTTTGTGTGACCATCACATGTAGGGATAAGAAAATTTTTTCAATGTATGAAATTAGGTGGCATGAATTATCACCCATTTGTACATAACCCAGATTTTGTAAATTTTACATCTCTCCCATTTAACATGGCTAGTCATATAATTGCATGCACCTAAATCCACATATTTTACATTATCATATATCCCCTTTTCTATAGTAATATTTATTAACCCCAGTGCAAAGAAAGAAAAAGGAAATAAAAAAGATGCAAGACAAAGTGAAGAAAGGCGTCCGAATAGAAAAACAAGAGAAAAAGGGCCAAAAACACAAGAAAAAAAATTAAAAGTCCAGGGCAAGTGCAAAAGGGGAAAGGTGCATCTTAAATATAAAAGCACACCCTAAATCCTTGTAAAAGAGGACCAGTTTCCTTCTTGTGGAATTTGTAAATGTAGGTGGGCATGGGTGAAGGAACAATGTAAATAGAAAGAAAATAGGAAAGGAGGATCTATGCTAAAATGGCCAGTCATGTAAAAAAGGGATGGCCACCCAAAGAGAAGTAGGGAATATAGAAAATGCAAAAAGTTAATGAAGAAGCTCATTCTTCTATGTGGCAAAAACTAGCTCTCTTCTTCTTCTTCCTGCTTGTGCTTGTGCTTGAGAGAGGTAGTGTGAGGGAGCGAGGGAGCGAGTGTGTGAGGATAAGGGAGAGTCGTGGAGAAGCTCTCCATCTTCTTGTCTCTTCTTATTTTCTTCTCTTCTCTTTTCTTGTCTTGCATGCAGAAAATTAGCTTGGAGCTTAGAGCTTGAGGATCGAGCTTACTTGCTCTTGCACCTTGGATGGTGGCACTATTGGAGAGCTCGCGAGAGGAGGCAACTCTATCAAGCATGAAGGTAAGGTTACTACACTCGTGAGTGTGAGAGTGCACATGGCTATGTGAGAGGTAGCTATTATACTTAGCTTGAAATGCTTGAAACAATAAGTAGTCCTTGGGTCTTTGCAGTTAAGCGCATTTTGGATCCCTTGTCAAGATATGCAATTATGACAATGAATGCAACAAACAGTGCATGTATGATGCTCATACGTGAGTGGCACGGTCTTGGGAATGCTCATTTTCATGCTCAGTAGTGATGTTATGGTGTAGACCATGTGTATGTATGTTAAAGCAATGTATGGTGCCATGGGAGAAGTGCTTGTAGACATATAATAGACGAGGGACCATATTTCAGCCCCCTTGAGTTCCTATAGAGTGTTGTAGACATTTTCAGTCAATTACAGAGGCAAGAGCGAGTACCAGCACTAAAGACTAGGTCCCAAAGAGTTTTTTCAGACTCAGTAACTCCCCTATCAGTTGGGCACTATAGTTGAGTACTACCCATCCCTTACAGACCAAAACAGTCCCCTATTGCTCTCAAACAAGGTGCATGACTATATAAAACAACTACAGATTTGCTATTACAGAATTCTATATACTAAACATGTAGCAGCGTGCTTATGCTCAGTTTGAAGAGGACATCCTTGGCTTCTACTTTAACAAAAAATTAGGTCAATTGGAGCTTTCTAGCTCAAGTTACAAGCAAAACGGTGAGTGGGGGTCTAACAGGACTGCACTTAGCCATGGCAGGGAACAAGGGAAAAACCAAGGCCAATGACGATGTTCAACAATAAATCAAGGATGCACAAGAACCAAAGACTAAGAACAACCTTGAAATGGAAGATGCAGATTACTATCATGATGTGGGGAGCCTCAGCGCGCTCACTAACACCCTCAGTTCACATGAGACAAGGCATGTTGAGAGCCATAGAGAATTGATTGAAGGCATTGGTCAAATGAAGACCACTATGGACACCCTTGCTGCCCAGCTCACTAAGTGGATGGAATTGCAAATGAAGGGAAAAGAGAAATAAGATCAGTCACATGTACATGCTAAAAGAACCACCTTCCCATCAGTTAATGCAAATTCTCATGGGCATTATGCACCTGATGCTTATGCTTATGGCGAGCATGTATATGCTGATGGTACATACTATGACCCGCATGCATCTTATGAACATGGACAATAGCAACATGCAAAGAAACATGGGCAATATGCAAGTACATCTAGACAGCATGTTAATGCTTATAGATATGATGTACCATGTCATAATGCAGAGTATCACTCCATTGAACCGTGGCAACATAATGGCTATTATGGGAAACATGCTTATGCTTATGAACATCCACCTTTTCGGCAACATAGTCATGATTATACATGTGAACCTTTCTTAATTGAGCAACCTAGTTCTTATGGACGTGACATGGTCATGCTTATCAGTACTCTTCTAGCTTTGATCAGCACCAAGTCCAGAACTACCATGGTATCCTATATCCCAATCAGTTCATACCTCATGGTTACCCAAATGTAATGATGAGTTCTTTTCAAAGTGCTGATGATGAAGAAGAGAGCAATGAGCAAGCTGAACAACAAGACTGGGATAATGAGCTACATGATCAACAAGAAGATGAGACAAAGAAGATGTACAAGAAGGGAATAGTGAAGAGCAAGATGTACAAGTTGATGACATCTTAGCTAATGAATCACATGAGGCACTCACAGGTTTTAGACTCCTGGAGAAACCTCATGATGATATTCTTGAGCATCAGTTTACACTTAATCAAGGTTTACAATAGCCATTGAACACATTTCATAATGAGTACCTTGATCATGATTATGATGATTGGTATATGTCTGATGATGATATAATACATGATTTGGGCATACATGAATATGAAGATGGCATTGTGCTTCCCTATGATCCGAGAGATTATGGATGTGATCATGGACTTGATTATGGGGATACGTCATTATATCCATTTGAGTCGGGTGGATTGGAGTATCTGGTTGATGGGCATTCTCTTCTCTTGGACAATCATTATGACGGAATACCTTTTGATCCAGGAGGTTAATGGATTGCTTGGGATCTCATTTAGACCAGCATCCATCTTTTTTGGTAGACTCTTTGGCTGAACATTGGTTATCTATGGCCATATTTTAGTGCAGGGAAGATTGTAAACAACTCATTATTTTACACCCGATTTTACTTTGAAATTTGAACATCCAAACCCAACCTACATGGGCTTAAAGCACTTACCAAGAGATCCTTTTTTATGTGTAGCATGCCTCGATCGGAGTCTCCTACAGAAAGTTATGATAGATTTACTACAATAGGGCCCTGTAGTAAATAGCATGATATCTAGTGTCTGCAACTTGCATTTACTCAAGATATTTGGGTCAAAAATTCAATTTTATAATTTTCCAATAAGACGCATATATCGTACATATCCCAATGACCCATCATACACAATAAATATCTCTTTATTCATTAGTATACCCCTGTAATAATGCAACAGGGTAGTATTTTGATATGCTCTTGCCCAGTTATCATAAGTGCCCAGATTGTTTTTGAGGGCAAAAACCTTCTGGTGGGGATGGAATGTAAGAGAGGGGGATTTAATAATGGGGAAATACTAGCTACACTAGCTCATATATAAGGTGTTAGGGACTTGATTTTTGGGCATCAGATAATAATACAAGTCTCCTTTCATCTTCACCTCGCTCTCCAAACTTTCATGGCTTCCTTCTCTCTCTTTCTATCTTTCTCTCTCCTTTTCTAGTATTTCTCTCTCCTCGTTACTCCCTTTCTCTCTCTTCTTGTAGTCTTTCTCTCTCTTCTACACACACACTCTCTCCTCTTCTTCTCTCTCTCATATCCTCTTCTTGACATATTTCTTTGGTTTAGAATTTTTATAAAATTTATTTGAACCTTATTTTCAACTCTGGATAGTTGTTAGAATTTATGTAGGCCTGATTTTATATTTTAAAAATAAAAAATAGTAAAAAGTGCTTTAAAATAGCTTTAAATGGTATAGATAAAATGTTATAAAATATTTGGTCAAACAATTATGAGAAAATATATTTTATGATAAAGTATATATTGTTAAAAGTATTTTTTATTTTTAAGATTTTTCAAAATATGTTTAATATGTCTTAAAAAATAAAAAATAGTTATTTTGGATAAAAATTACAGTAATTATTGATTTAAAACATGTTTTTTAATTCAATAAAAATTAGGATCTTATATGGAAAACATGAGAATATAGTTTTGGATTTTTAATGAATTTTTCTTAAGGTTAGAGAAAAAGAAAATTAATTTGATGTTATTACTTTGAACATTATTAATATAAAATATGATGTGTCTAACGTTATGCAAATTTAAAGTGTTGAGGAGGTATTAAGTTATACAAATATGGGACAAGGAAAATGTTAATTTTTTTAAGAGTTTATGGGTTTGAGGAATGTTAGTTGATTTGATAATAAAATGAATTAGGTAGAACTATTGGGTCCATGCTTAGATATTTACTCCATGAGGGATAAGAATCCTAAGTTTAGTATTTTAGTGTCAAGTATAAAGATAGAGATGAAGTGCAAGAATATGCAAGTTTATTGAGTTGTCGATATTATATTAGTTGGACTACTACAAATGAGTGTCATAACTATTGAGGAAGGCTAGGGTAAATCATATAAATTAGTTATCAATATTACCCATTCAATGCAATAACTCCTAGAAGTTGGCTTGACAACCTGGTTAAAAGTGACTAGTCTTTGGCCGGGTCAGTTTTTGGTGTGTTTGCCAAGATCCAAGTGCACTCAAACGGGTGATCGATCTCCCTAGGATATTAAAATCCTAGGTATTGA
Source organism: Lygodium microphyllum (assembly GCF_053477565.2). Classification (NCBI taxonomy): domain Eukaryota; kingdom Viridiplantae; phylum Streptophyta; class Polypodiopsida; order Schizaeales; family Lygodiaceae; genus Lygodium; species Lygodium microphyllum. Next base: position 95,634,960 of record NC_141145.1, on the reverse strand, counting down.
TTAGTGAATAGCATGTCTCTTTTCTAAGGGACTATTTTTTGAATTTACCCCAAAATTGCCAAAGGAGAATATTGGATTGGGCAAGAGACACAGACTTAGTAGAGGCGGTAAATATTTTGGTCTGAAATTAACTATAGATGTAGAGTAGTTATCTTCTTGGGATTGGGGTTATAATGATTGCACGCAAACCATAGTTTTATTAGCATCGCACTTTGGCTTATAGATGCAGTGGAAATAAATACAATCTGTGTATCGTACCACTTTGATTGGTAGTATCGTAACACTTATCGAACTTTTAGAAGAGTGATATGGGGTGATGTGCTGCCTTAGATACGTGTATCTAGAAGTTTAAAAGTTACTTTCGATACAAAAGACGTTAGAGAGATCACTAAAATTTTAGGCCTAATTCCTAAGCAAGAAAAAAAGTTGCCTTATGGAGAAATAGACCTAGAGTTACCAACCATTCTAAACCTTCTAAGCGCACATGCACGCAAAAATTCAACTCTATAGCTTCAAACAAAACGTGCAAAATTTTGGAATATGACAGTAATAGATATTTCATTAATAGTAAATGAATTCAGAGGAGAGGCGGAGACATCAAAATGAAGCTGAAGATCAATGAGCTAGAGAACGCATAGCACGCTAGGAGGCTTGGCTATTAGAAAGGCTTGAGAGGGTGAATGCATTATTGAATCTGGGGATAGATGTTGTGTCTAACTCAAACGTAGGACCTTTTAGGCCTAGTATATCATTCGATAGAATAGCGTCAATGGGAAATGAAGTAGACTCATATCAATGGGATTGAGTGGCCTTAGGCACCAGTAGTGTCACTAGGGAAAGAAGTAGCGAAAGTAGAGAGAGTGAAGCTAATGCTACAGTAGGGAGTACTGAACCACCCTTTGATTGGGATTTAAAGTCGAAATTTGGATTGCGTCAACTATTTAGGGAGCCTAAGAAACCTGCATGGTTGGATATTACCCAAGATTTAGGGTTAGAAATATTATTTAGAGAAACAATGGCTCGTAATCCAATCAGATTAGGTGACTTTACGCAATTTGGGGGACTGTGGAACGAGGATCCTGATAAGCATTTGCAAAGATTTGAGGTGACCTGTGTCACCAATGAGATAGTAGACGATGACCAAAAGCTTCATATCTTCCCTGTAATGATTAAAAGATGAGGCAACAAGGTGGCATGGGAACCTAGATGCCCAACATAAAGTGACTTATGCGGCCTTATCAAGAGCATTCCTGGAAAAATTTCGACGGCAAGGTTTCGAAGATAGAGTAGCCCTTTAATTGGATTATTTCTTCCCAAGGAACAACCATAAATGTTGAACATTACATTGAACGTATGGAGACAATTATTTGAAAGATGAATCCAGCTCCTGATGAACCTATGCAAAAGCACAAATTTATTGATGGGCTTAATCTTGAAGTTCAGCAGCATGTTAGCCTACAATGGCTAGCTACATTGGCAGATGCTAAAATACATGCTAGATGGTGGGAAGAAGTGCAACTCAGTCAACAATGACAGAGGGACTTATTTAAAGAACCTCGGATGGAATATCCAAACACTTCAAGCAGGATATCTAAGAATGTGTCTTATGTGATCGTTCCTTAAAATCCATCGATTAACAATAAGTCCAGATGTATCAAGTGTACCTTTAAATCTGTGTACACATCTATTCCATCCTATATGATGCAAACGGGAATGCCTTCTATGCCGCAATCTTAGTCCCCTCTTGATGAAGCAAAAGTAGATGATATTATTGCAAAATCCCTAAGAAAGTTGAAGGAGGAAATTATGAGTGCCGTGCAAGCACCTTTGAAATAAATTTATTCGATAACAACACAATCTTCCAGTGCACAACAATCCTCAAGTAGCTCAACTCCAAACCCACCTAGATCCAATATCTGGTGTGGTGTCATGGGTATGGCCATGTGGCTACAGAGTGTTCGACGCCTTGAAGACTAAAGTTTGACCATCCATCGTTCTGCACGTTTTACCTTAAGACAGGGCATCTAGATACAAATTGTTGGCATAAGATAGGTCAAGAGTAACAACAAGCTCATTTAATGTAAACGAATTACAATTATATGGATCATAATAATACGACTTATGCGATTGGACCACCTAATCAACCCTTTAGGCCGAGAGGATTTCCAACCCAAGGTAGATCCCTAGCACCTTGAAATAATTACAATAATGATGGAAACAAAGGAAGAGATTCTCCTTTTTGGAGAAATAATGGTACTTTTCATAATCCAATGGGGCAAGGGGGACCACAAAGGCCTAGGGGACTGGTAAATTTTTATCGATGCCAACATGAAGGTCATATAGCCACACATTGTCCAAATACACATAAAAATCAAGACTATACTCCTCTATGCAAGAGATGAAGTGGTGAAGGGCATCACGAAGAGGATTTTCCTAAGCGAGAAGGTAACCAACCTAATGACAAGGGTAAGCAAATTTCTAATGAACCCTGAACCTCATCTGCAAATTTAGTTGTGTCAAGAAGTGGATTGGAGAGAGAGAAAGAGGAGAGAGAGAGAGTGCAGAAGAGAGAGAAAGACTGTAGGAAACGAGAGAAAGAGAGTGATAAGGAGAGAGAAAGAATATAATTGGAGAGAAAAAGATAGGAAAGAGAAAGAAGCCATAGAAGCTGTGAGCAAGATGGGAAAGAAGGATAGTAATGTATAAATGTGTCAAAAAGATAATAGGAAAAATTACATGTCCTCTCCTTTTATACTAATGTCAATGTGACATGGCAATACACACTAGATCCCTATTCTTTCCAGCTTCTTACAATCCATCCCATCCCAAAGGTTTTTTCCCTCAAAAACAAACTATAAAGACTGGAAAAGGATGGCAGGAACAGAGTACTACTTTGGTACAAGGGCTACAAAAATAGGAAGAACACTAATTTGTACTAAGTAATGGATGGGATTGGAAGTAGAAAAGTGAATAGACCATATGAACATCCATTTGAAATGAGAAAATTGAAAAATAACCACCATAACTCCAAGAAAAGACACCTGCAAACAATAGGCAGCTTGTTGTATACTTTAGAACTTGATGTAGTTAAATTGAGATATCTTGTGATGGGCACATCCAAATCTTGTGTGCTATGAGTCAAAAGAAAGCTCATCGGATATGATTGCAGCCCATATAGGTATTCCTCTTATGTAACCAAATCACAATTGAAACCGAGCCAAAACAGTAAGCTGTCCAGAAACTGTCTACAGTAGAACAAGAGATAAAATGACTAGTTTTTAGCCAAATAAACCTCTAAAAGATGAAGATTTTGAACCCCAATATGGATGTTGGCCTAATAAACCTGCAAAATCCTGCTCAAAACCTCTTATATCAAAAGGTATACCATCATAATAATGATCAAGAGGAGAAGATTTGTCATCAAACTCATAATCTTGACCACCCGAGTCAAATGGATAGGAAGAAAGATCCCCATAATCATCACCATAAGCATATCCATCTTCCATCATATTATAACCATCATGAATCTCATGTACATCCTTATTATCAGTATACCAATCACATCAAAATCATTATCCAAGTTGTCATAACCATGATCATATGCATCCAACTCATCTTCTAATTGATGTAGTTCCTCATTGAGTGTGAACTGATGCATATCCTCAACTAATCCATCATAAGCATGATGAAGAATTGTAAAGTCTTCATTTTCAGCATGCGCATATTCCTCCTCAAATGGTCCAAAAGGCTGATTACTTAGCAAGTGATCTTTATAAACATTGGCTTCAACTACAACATCAACTTGCTGATCAGCTTAGTCTTCTTCATATGGTTGACCTTCATGATCTTCATCTTGGTCATTAACCTCTTCATGTTCTTCCTCTTTTCCATCATAGAACCCATTATCCACTTCAACATCATCATTACTTTGAAGAGACAAATATTTCAGCATTGCAATTGGTTGATTTTCATTAATTTGCTATTCAAGATCTATGGAATAATCCTCTTCATTCTGGCTTTATACAAAGTATACTTGTTGTCCATTATTTACTTCTACAGATTGAGTCAAAAAAGCAGCATCAAAGTATTCAAAAGAAAGAATCACATGTTGTAGACTGGCCGGAGCACAATCTGTAACGTGTCTTCTTGTCCACTTGTGGGACACATCTTAGCAGCCCATCAAGAAGAGAGTCTAGAAAGTGCCACCTGGCACTCGCAAGGAATGTCACAGGGTTTGCGATTTAAGTCTTCCCGAGTCTGCCCTGAAGAGGAAGTACCCAGCCATTCCCACTTAGGACCGACCCAAAGTCAAGGTTTTTTTTTTCCTATCAGCCAAGTCTCTAGGAAGTGGCTAGCGTCGAGCTCCAGATGAACCACTTTGCGTAGGAACAACAGAGTCGAAGCGGATTTATGCTGCACTTGGTTCATGGAGAATGGGAAATGAGAGGGATGCAAAGCTCAACCTCTCTGCCCATAAGGCATAGTCCCATTCTGCTCCCCTAAAACAACATAAATCGGGATTCTAACTCTACTAAATCTAGGTCTTCATAGTTTCGTTATCACGTCTTTTGAGAAAAGTTCCCAGCTAACCAGGACCACCCTTCCATAGGACGGACCCAAGTCACGTCCACCGCACTTTCCTCGGGTTGCTTAGTCATCTAATTTACCTACCACATTATGTTTGACATGTAAAAGTAACTTCCTTAATTAATCAATTTAACCATAGGTTCCTTCATGCAACTTAGGCACTGACATTAAAAAAACAATGTCAAGCAAGTTTCTTTTTCAAATATCTGATCTTTATTTATCATAGTCTTGGAATACATCAAGTATCTTTCTCGAAGGCTACCAATCATCAGGATTGCCACTCCAAGTTTCACTCGTAGACTAGTACGGGGGCCTCGAGATCCCATCTCGAGTCACGTTAGCCTCTTGTGCGGGATCCAAAGGCAAGGAATTTATGGCCAGAGCCTCCCCTAGTACCCAAGTGTCCTCCTGCTCCAAGCAGCACCCACGGAGAGACCTCTCGTGGCGGGTTCGGTCCATGTACCCGGTATGGCTAACAACCCCCTTGGATAGGGCCAGGCAGGCAATCAAAGGTAACTGAACCTGCCTCTCCCTCCAGGCTACTAACCTAAAGCATTAAGTGTTTGGCCTTGAATTAGTTCCTTGAGCAAAGAAGTTCAAAAAATATACCTAAGTGTACAATCACGATCATTTTTGTGGTCGTTCGTATGACCAACTACTAAGGTGTGATTCCTTCTTTCCGAATACTCCGAGCATTCGCTCCTAGATCGTTCGCGACTTAGCGAGATTCCAAGGGCTTGGCAAGCTAGGTTGCTTGTTTACCCTTTTTCTTTGGTTTAGGGTTTATACCCTACCAACCCCAATTATCATTACCTTAGGTCTCCTTGTACTATAGTCAAATAGATCTTGGACAACCCCGTCGTCCTTGATTGGTCAATTTACTTCTTGGCAATTCGCAATTTCCCTAAGTTTGACAAATCGGTCCCCAAGAGAGAGAGTTGTAGTAGGGTGACTACTCGACTTCTTAATGAATCTAACTTATAATTAGAACTCGCCTTCCTTGGGCTAGGATGTAGTAGTGTCATCTTATGATTTAATTGCAATAGCATATGACCTTGTAGACTTGTTGCATGAGATAGGTAGCAGTACCTATCTTGAGGAATTACATCTCCTATCATATGGAATTCTTTGACCAAGAATACCTTTGATCAAGATATAGGATTTGGGAGTCCCATTGACCCCAATCCAAAACCCTAGTCCCACTAGATTGAGGAATTGATTTGGCTCTAGGATTTCTTGTGAGATTTTATCGTTTGGTCCTTCGATGTTTAAGATGAGAACCCTAAGATCACATCCCTTTCCCTTATGGACCACTTGTCCCTAGTAAGATTGTCCAATCAGACAATCTGATGATTGTCTGAAATTATCCTCTCCAAATGACCAAGGCATAGGCCTTGATCGATAATCCAACCTAGAGTTTAACCTATCGACTTATCTTGGACTAAGGAAACATCCTAGTTCCGTAATCTCAGGTCATAATGACAGTTTGCAAGCAACTCGCTTGGTCGCTTAACTCCCTTTGTTTGTCGATATTACTAGCATTCGTGTTCTAAGACCTAGTACCCTCTCATAGAACGATCTAATTACGAGAACGTTGGATTAACTTTGCAAGCGCAATACTAAACAAAATTTTCACTTAACTTAACCTATCTTTTCATATTAAATGTAACCATCATTTCATGCGTATTGCATCCTGTATGCTTTTGATCAAATAAAATATACCCCTTTTTTTCTTTTCATACATTTTCTTATGCATGCAAGTTACGCTATGTAAATTTACAAGGTAAAAAAAACATAATCTTTTCTTTTCCCATGCAAGTCATGCAAATAAGAATGCAGTTGCTTATGTGAATAAAATATAACTCTTTTATTCCTCTCCATAGCAACTATCTATTCTTTAATTAAACAACCTTCTATGAATTAACCTATTTACAATCATCACAATGGATTTTTATTGCGCAAGTGCATTGTATACAACATAATTCATTCTTTCCATCGTGAATTACCCAATGCAAACCTTTCAATGCACAAGAACATCACAATATATATTTAACCTATATGCGAGATGCAACTAGGACATTATTGCATAAGTGCATCTTTTAACACATGAACCATCATGATGGTGCAAGAGTTATAAGTACCTTGACATGCAAATTTTTTGTAACATTCCTATGATCTTTTTTTATAAAAAAAGCACTGAATTATAGTAAATCTCCAATGCGATTAAGTCTTCCCTATGCGAATTTATACTTAATGCACCCATATCATGCAGAAATGAAGAAGGTGAATTTGATGGAACCTGAACATCCACCGCAGGAGGGGTATTATCGATTCCTGCACTTCAAGAGGGGACTCCAACATGTGCTCCTCTTGCTCCCATGCATGCTTCTCTTGTGTGGTGCTTTGGGGCCGCAATTGGGATTTGGGAATAAGTCAGGCAGGTTGAGGGTGTGTTGAAATTCTCTACAAGTTGGCAGTCCTTCCTTCCCGCAAGGGAACTCCCTCACAAACGAGTTCTTTCCTTTTGTGTTATGTGGGTGAAACACCCCCTAATAAGCTTTTTTGTGGAAGCTTCTAGGAAGCTTCTTTGTTTTCTTCCTTTCTGTCAGTTGGTCCTGACAGCATCTCCTCCTCCTCAATCGTGCTGAGAGAGGTGATGATGATGAAAATGATGATGATGACTCATGGGGGGGGAGACGATTGTTTGACCGGCCACCACCCCTACACCTGGGTGTGCATGCCCCTCTCCCACTCTTACTCCCTCTCTCTCTCTCTCTCTCTCTCTCCCCGACATGATGTCGGCAGGGAGAGAGAGAGAGGTAAACAAATCTGAGTTAATTTTAAAAAATTTAAAAAAGAGGGGGGTTCTCATGGGGGAGGCACGGGAGAGATGTTACACGATCCTTGATGTCAATGCACCAAGTAGCAATTGCTGTAAGCATTTTCTTTTTCCATGAAGCATTTTTCAGTAAAAGATTAATAGCCATCTTTACACAATCACAAATTCCTTCATGGTAAATAGAGATACCAATTAGGATGAAAGCAACATATTCCTTTAACTTGGTAGAACATTTCCCAAGAAGTTTGACCAATGAATTTGTACCAACATCCAATATTTCCCATGCTAGCTATCCTTCTAATGAATTCCATGATCGCTTACTAACCAATGGAGGTGTATGAACTGTTGTAGCCCACTCATCATCATCAATCTCAGCAAAGAGAGTAGAAAGCAATATCAATGCATATTCTAACTATTGATGAGATGATTGATTAAGCAATGATATCAACCAATGTAATACATCCTTGCCTTGAAAAGACTGCAAAAGAGTAGTACCACTGCTACAAAAATACTTCATTGATGCCCACAAATCAGCTTAAGGCTCCACTTTCTCCATGGTTAGTAATCCCAACAACATGCGTTTAGCTTCAACATTGCATATACATTCTTGTAAGATATTGTTATCATAGAGATTGATAAGAGCCTGCATTACACCTTGTTGAACCAACTGAGAGGTATGTGGTTGCAACTGATAAATAAGTACTTGCTCAACCAGACTCACATCTATCTCTTCAAATGCCATTGGAGAGTCATCATAAGCCATAAAAGCATGTGCCAAAGTACTCATAATGTCTACCAAAGGAATATCCAACCTCTTAGAAACAACATCTCTAATTAGACCCATAATACTCTGTTTCCTTGTCTGTGGTAAATGTAGTCTTGCAGTACCTATAGGCACTAAATCGGCCATAACTTTTGACTAGAAGCTCCGCTTGACAAACTTTTTGATTCAAATTGAAGCAAAAACTTTCCTCTTTGAACAAATAACAAAGCAGGTCAGAAAAAGTTATGATAGCCCAAAGTTGACTAGCTGAAACTGTCTACAACTTGTCCTATTTTGAATGAGTTTGTAAGATGTCTATAGATCAAACTTTGACCTTGTTGAACCTTGAATACTCACAAATAGAACTGAGGGCACTCTATAGGGTACCAAGACATCAAATCATGATCAATAAAATATAAACAAAGTCCCATACCATCCATTTTAGTGACTGCAATGAAGGAGTAATGTCCTAAAATCAATGTATGAATTGAATCACTGCCAAGATGAATCAACTAATGCCAACATGAACATTTGCAATGAATATGTGGACATCATCTCTTCATGCTAGTTCAATTGTTACCTCTCGACCTTAACATAATATGCTACTACTCTATCACTAGAGCAAGATTTCAAGCTATGTGCACAAATGTTATTGTAGCCAGATTGTCAACTCTTGCAACTTCCCCTCCAATAGAACATGCATCTAACTCAACAAAGACACTTCTACAGGGGAGGCGAATGTAAAACTGCAATTAGATAGTGAAGTTGGACTATCTGAGTTGCAAAAGGCTACAATAGATGTTATTGGAATTTGCTGTCCTGCCTGCAGAGGTCCCCTTTGTGAAGAAAATATGAAAATCAATCCTTGGCGTTCATTAGGTAATGGTCAATGTAGCAGCAAGAATAGTGACAGTACACCATGAAGTTATTTCAGTTTCAGCCGCACATCATGTGAAAGTACTAAATAGTCTCTCATGGGATAAAACTTTAGTTTCTTCATCAAAATTTTTGGTATTCAAACTTGGAGTGATGTTGCACCCTACCCTTATGATGATATGTTAACCCCAACACGAAGAAAGCAAAAGAAAGTGGGAAAGACGCAGGGCAAAGGTGGAAAAAAGTAGCCCGACTGAAGAAAGAAGAGGAAAGAAGACCAAAAGCACAAGGGCAACCTTAAAAGTCCAAGGCAAATGCAAAAGGGGAAAAGGTGCATTTTAAAATTAAAAGGCACACCTTGAAATCTTGTAAAAGAGCGCCGGGCTCTCACCCATGCAATTTGTAAATGCAGATAGGCGGTGGAAAGGAAGCTAGGAAGATAGAAGGAAAATGAGAAAAGGGGCTTAGGCTAATGGCCGGCCATGTAAAAAAGGGGGATGACTGCCCATGGAAATTAGGGCATGTATATAAAGTTGAAAAGTGAATGAGAAGCTCATTCTCGTGTGTGGCAAAAGCTTCTTCTTCTCCTTCTCTTGTTTCTTGCCTTCTTGCTTGTGCTTGAGAGAGGGATTGAGAGAGTGTGAGGGAGTGATTGTGTGAGAGTGAGGGATCTTGGAGAAGAAGCTCTCCATCTTCTCTCTTCACCTTCTCCTCCTCTCTTCTCTTCTCTTTTCTTGCGCGTGGCTATGGAGGATGAAGCTCATGGGAGAGGGATTGAGGTTGCTTGATCTTGCCTCAAGGATCGTGGAGCTACCAGTGTGCAAGAGAGAGGAGGGTACTTGATCAAGCATCAAGGTAAGCTCACTACACCCGTAAGGTAGGCATTGCGCGTCGGCTATGTGAGAGGTAGCCATGGCTGTTGGTTCGAAACACTTGAGCAATAAGTGGTCCGTAGGTCTCGGGGTAGAGCTTGAAGCTCCCCTACATTTTGGTTCCATTGCCGGAACTGACGGAATCGAGCCTTGAGCGCCGCACACATCAGATCGAGCATGGAAGTAGGGTTTGCAGCCTGAACCAGTGCTCGAGATAACTAGGAGATTCAGGAGGTTTTAATCCATGGAACATGTAAGTATTTGGGTTTGTTGCAAGCATTAGATTAGGACTACTGTTCTGCATTTTTGTTTTCATATTGCATGCACTAGATTAAGGTTAGATCAGGGTAGAAAAAGAGAAAACATGGGTTCTGGTTACTGCTGGAAACAGGAAAACAGGGGCCCAGATTCAAGTTCTTGGGTGAAACAGGGACAGGGAACTGGCTGTAAGGTTCTGCAGTGCTGGGAAAGGACCTTAAGAGGTTTAGGAAGCTAGGAAAGATCTCATTTTTTTAGTTGGCCCTGTGAGAGAGAGAGAGAGAGAGAGTTTCTGGTTCACAGGACGAGGAAACGCGACCCCGATTCTAGGTGCATTCGATTCGTGCTGCTTCAGGTGAGTCCGGTGTGCTCCATTGGCGCTCTAATCGATTACGAAAAGTTTGTGGTGATTGAGTGCAGCAGGCATTAGGAACGATCCAAACGCGCTAGAATTGCGCCCGCCGCACTGACGCAGTCGGACCACCCTGCAGTGGTCCGATCCCTAGAATCGGACCACCCGAGTTCTGGAGTCGGACCCTCCGACTGAGAGAGAGAGTCGGACTAGATTGGTCTGATTGCCAGAATGAGACCAACCCAATCGGATGTGCCACATGGCACTTGGACTACCCTCAGAATCGGACCATCGTAGTCGGACCATTGGGGGCTGGGCTCCATAGTGGACCACTTCAAGAGTAGGACCACCCTCCTGGTCCAATTTCCAGAATCGGACCACTAGGATCGGATGATTTCCAGAATCGGACCAACCCCGTCCGACTGTTAGAGTCGGACCAGACTGGTCCGATTGCCAGAATCGGACCGTCCGACCCCCAGAGTCGGACCAGCCCTGTCCGATTCCCAGAATCGGACCATTTTTCTAGAACAAAAAGATAAGGATCTTTAGCTGACCTTGCCACATACCTGACCCCATGACGCAACCCTGAACACCCCCAAGACCCAGTTTGACCATTAGGACCACAGAGACTAATCGAACGTGGGGTGCAG